>NC_041344.1:13468942-13511442 GCF_004354835.1 Perca flavescens | reverse complement strand
TTTGCAATCTGTGTGTATTTAGAGCCAGATATACTGTTTTGTAGAACCAACTTATTGTGCAATCAGTGACTGGGACTGCCTTGTAGGTGTCTGTAATGGAGAGCTCAGAAACGAGCAAGTCCAGCTTTAGGTTTGTATGCACGCTTAGGGTTGCAAAGGGGCAGACATTTTCCGGTAAATTTTCTGAAACTTTCCATGGAAAGTTTAGCTGGGGAATATTGGAAACATTCCAATTTTGATTTACTAGGGTTAGTGGGCTATACAATTAACACACATAGGTTAATAATAACAATGGGTTATGTATTATACCCAAATACTGACAAATACTACCAATTGCAGTGGACTAATCACAAGCAGTTACTCTGCTATATGCCTATACTGATTTTATGACACTAGATAGAAGCTACAGCATCATTGTAAGGTGTATCACTGATAGCCTACTCTGTATTTGTTTTTTGATTCCCATCATCATTAAGTCATTAGTTGTCATACTTTTCTCACTTCTTGAGAAAATTCTACATTATTATGCAATAACTACGTTTGACTCCGTTCACTCTGTCAGGTTTAAGCTGGTAGTTATATGTACTCTAGAAGTACATAGCTGTCTTTTTTAATACGGGAATTATAAAAGGGATCCATCCTGACACAGTTATTGCAACATATGAGAGGGATCATTGTTTTCAACAACCGCCAACAGTCAATTTAAGGCTTTCGAAACAGCCTGAAATAAACAAGTGGAAATTGTGTAATCTGTGTGTGCTGTAAACTGTTTGTTTAGGCATTCTCTGCCTTTTCATGTTGTGGTCATCTTTTAATTATTGAAAATCCACTTGAACTATTCACTACAACATTCTTGACACAGTCACGTGCCTAGTCAGGCTTTTCTTATCTCTATGGATTCTCTAAAACTTGTGTTTTCTTTAAACGAGCCCTGTACGCTTCAAAGCAAATTGGAATTAGAATAGTTGTTTTTACTCCAAGGATACATTAATTTATGTAAAGTTAAGTTGTCTTTGGAAATTCTTGACCCACCGTTTCCAGGCTATATCCTTCACACCAGTCTTTTGAAATCTTAACCTGAGTAAACTCAACTGATAAATTGCTTTTGACAAGCACTCTGGATTTTGTTGTGTAAGAAAGCAGACACAAAGCCAGGGCTGCGTTAGTGAGATACTTTAAGCACATTGCACGCTGAGGGTAAAAATTTGATAATAATAAGTGTGTTTCTTCAGCAAATCTCCCCCTCGGCCCCTCTGTCGGCAGCACAGGATTCTTTAGTTGTTTGTGCTGTTTCAGTGCTATTTAAAGTTTGCAACCTGCAGTTTTAATTTAGAGCACACAGGGAATCCTTTGAGAGGTGTTGTTGATGTGTGTGCTGTGGGCCACGGCCATCTGATCTCGCATCTCTATTCAACAGAGCTGCATCGTTCAGTAGATAGGAATCTGTTTCAAAGTGTGTAATCAACCGCAACTCACAGGCTAATAGTGTGTGTGTGTGTGTGTGTGTGTGTGTGTGTGTGTGTGTGTGTGTGTGTGTGTGTGTGTGTGTGTGTGTGTGTGTGTGTGTGTGTGTGTGTGTGTGTGTGTGTGCGCGCAGAGGTCAAAGAATACGAGCCACCCTTTGGGAACCTGAGAGAACACCCGTGTGTAGAGAGCATGAAGGACAGCGTTCTCCGAGACAAAGGAAGACCTGAGATCCTCGACAGCTGGATCAACCACCCAGTAAGAGGCACCACGCACACATACACAATCAATCAATCAACATTTATTTATATAGCACTTTACAGCAACCAGCAGGTATCCAAAGTGCTTCACATCAGAAACCAAGAATAAAACAACATATCATACAATAAAAAGAATGAAACATAGAAAACAGTAAAATCAGAAAAGGTTACATAGAGAGTGAACTTGTCACACCACTACTACGTATTAAAAGCCATTCTAAACAAATAGGTTTTGAGTTTGGACCTAAAAAGAGCCACATCTGTAATAGTGCGAATATCAGGGTGTAACTTGTTCCAGAGTCTCGGGGCAGCAACTGCAAAAGCCTGATCACCGTCCATCCACAAATAAAAATAAGAAATATATAATAACTAATAACTAATAAATAATGAATTAACAAGTCCGGCTGGACAACTTACAAAAAGCATAATATAACACTAACTAAAAGGCTTGAACGGTCTTCTGGAAGACCTCCACCAGACCAGCGGGCGCTTGTTGGATTGTTATCGGCCTCAGCAGGCGAGGGAGGCGGGTAGGAAGTAGAAGGATGCCGGTCCGGGCTGCTAGCCTGGCTAAGGAAACTACCACACAATTCGCCACTGCAGAGACTCATATTCACCAACGACAGCACACAAAATGGATATATATGCTACAAATACACACGGAACTGCTGCGTGATGATTATTACCGGAGCCTGGCTGAACACACTCACTCATCCCAGACAGCAGCTAAGAGGGTAGGTGAATTTAAACAATGGCTAAGTTGCTAAATGCATCTTGTTGTCATGTAAGGTCCCTGTTCATGTTGCACAGACATTTTAATCGCATTTTGTGTCTGTTAAGAGGCACAAAGGCACTCTTTATCTTATGCCCCCATAACTGCCGTTTTAGCTGAGTGGGAGCTCTCGGCATTAGCTGCAGCAGCTCCGTGTTGCTAGCACCGATTCGGCTTGTTTTCTTTGCTATCAACAGTACTCATATACATATAGCAATCAAGATTAACGTAAAAATTGCCCGGAGTTCTCCTTTTAAGCTTAGTTTCAAACTATTTCTGTTTTGTATTGCGATACAACATAGGCGTCATAACTTTGATGAAAGGAAGATTTATTGCAGGACTTTTGTATTCGACAGCATTAGTTTGTCTGCTTGTAAACACATATTGACACACATAAACGCACACAGATGGAAACACATAAGCACACATGAACATTTGTAGTTTCAGCTTGAGGTGATGATATTCTGTCTCAGTCAGACTTGTCCCAAGTTTGTAGTATTGACTGATTATATCTGTGCTCCACTGCACCCCGTGCAGGGCATCCAGATGGTGTGCGCCTCCATAGACGAGTGCTGGGACCATGACCCGGAGGCCCGTCTGACAGCCCAGTGTGTTGCCGAGCGCTTCGACGACATGGAGTACCTGAACAAGCTGTCTGATCGCTCTGACTCAGAGGAGAAGATCCCTGATGAAATCTTAATGGTGGATGAGAAGTAGAGCTCAACAGAAACAGTGCCCCCACCAGGGCAGCAGAGAAAGTACAACCAAGCAGCTGGGAGAGAAAGAAATTCCAGTGGATGCAGTGTTTGCTATGGGTTTGTCAGAAATGTGTGACAGAGTAGCAAACTGGAAAATCATGTAGATGAACTGATACCAGAGATGGACTTCCATGTACAGATCAGGACCAAGCATACATTTCAACACCAGGGACCGACTTCTACATGCATCAAAGACTGAATCAAGTCACATACAAACAGGGAAATTACATTATAAAGCTTTTTTAACCAAATACTATTTGCACTTTATCAATATCTATGCACACCAAATGTTATATATTCAGTCTGTCTTTTTTGTTCTGGCAATACACGTCAGGTATAGGAAATAAAGGGACAGCACGTATGTAGAAAAGAGGGTAAAAGGGAGCAATGTAATATATTAAGACAGTTAATAACACTACTATCTCCCTTATAGTTTATTTGACTGCATACCTAAACCTTTTCCTATGTGGCATGGTGGCCTTGGACATAATTCTGCAGGACTGGATTCAGGGTGCAAGTATAATTTCTTGTGCAAGAAATTAAAAAGAAATTATAAAAAAAAACCCAACAAAGAAATGGAAAATCCATCCAATGCAATAATCCACAGGGGAAGTTGATACCATATGTCAAGGACTATGAATTGTAAAATAAAGACCGCAAATTCAGCCTGAAAGGTAGGTGTATATGCTATAACAGCTGAACTATACATTTTGTTACATAAAAGGGAATTCTGATCCAGCGGTCAGAAAAGATCTATATCAAAGTAATTTTTGTCTAAAAGCCATAATTAAAATTGTTACAGGTCTCAATGTGTCAATCTTTGTGTTTTTATAGCTATCATATTGCTTTATACTTTGAACTTTGGTGCCAGTTATGATTATTCCTCTAAGGATGTCATATGAGATGATTGGCACCATCAATTCTATACTTAACTGTCATGTAATATTTGATATCTCTAACATTGAATCAAATGACGGTAGTCATTGTGATACATTACAAAAGTACACCTTATGCACTGAAAATATGCTTTTAGTATGGAGCGATATAAGCTAATTTATTACCGGAGACCTCGGCTTCTGCAGGAAGACAAGCTCACTAAAGTCATGGCCTTGATGATATCCCATCAGTTGCTCTCAGGCTTGGAACAGGAAGTTGATGTCCCAGTCCTGGCACACCGTGTGACACAACTTAAATCATATTAGTGCAAGTCATGCATGCATGCATGCCTCATTCTGGCATTTAAGCCTGCATATTCCATCATGCACACTATATAAACAAGACATTTGCAAGCTCATGGTGGCAATTCTCTATTGATTGATAGACCGGGCCTAATGTTTTTACATTGTGTGTGTTTGCGCGTGTGTTTGTGCTAGATGGGGTTCAGCAGGTCCACACAGTGTTTGGCATTGAGTGTGTCTACAGTGTATTTTGCCGATAGACCTTTCATCTTGAGCCCACAGCTGACTCAGACTGGAATATGTGTCTGTCTGTCTGTGGCTCTCTGCCTACCGGTCTATGCCACTGTCTGCCTGTGTCTCCCAGCCTGTCCGCCTGAATCTTGCAGGCAGCTGCTTTTAATTCATCCACTGGCTTCCAGAATCTATCTTGCAAGGCTGTTAAAAAAAAGCTCCTTTATGTAGTATATATGTGTATGTGGTCATGTCAGCATGTCTGTGTTACATGTGATTTAACTCTCTTTTGTCAAGCCAGATGCTATGTGATCATGTATCCCTACACAACTCATTCTGTTATGTCAAAAACTGCCTTTCTTATATTTAAAACAGATTAGCCTAGGCTGCAGTTGTGAAGCAGCACCACTGACAATACATGAACTGCTGAACAAATGCACTTTGGAACAGTATGAAAAGTGATTTATCAGCTACAGTGGGCTGATTGTTGCCTCATAGGGTGGTTTCCATTGCCCTTCCTACAGTTTACATGCTCTATTTACATAAACTATGCTACAGGCGCACTCAGTGTGGGCTGCACTACGGATAAATTGGACCGCTGCTGGATATACATACTGATGATGAATGATTTATTTTTTCACAGTAACAAAAGTAACATTTCTCTTCATTTTTCACAATCAAATATGATGCCAATTACTCTGCAGCAAAGGTGTCAAGTTCTCAGAAGGGAGATACATATTGAAGAAAGTGAATGCCTCTAAATGCCTCCTGAAAATATGTTGGTGTCAGTAAGAGAATAACGCCACAGAGTGTGGATCCTCTAGAAAAGGACCAGTGTGGAACAATGAAGTCAACAATAATTATTTTATGTTTAATCCTGTTATGCCAGCTTGTATTGTCGCACATTGCAAATTAATTCACTCAATTTTAGATTCAGCAATTGAGGTCATAATAAGGTGAACAAATAAATGACATT
Source organism: Perca flavescens (assembly GCF_004354835.1). Lineage (NCBI taxonomy): Eukaryota > Metazoa > Chordata > Actinopteri > Perciformes > Percidae > Perca > Perca flavescens. The sequence goes on along the minus strand of NC_041344.1, from coordinate 13,505,803 downwards.
GTATGTTGTGTCTTTCAGTTTTTGGTTTGTTTTTTAAACTTTCTCAGTCAGTTGGTACAAATACTCATGTCTGTGATACCATCCCAGTTTGTGTTTTGATTAAGGCAATATGGGAGCTTGTGCACACTTATTTACTTTATTGCCGGCAACACTAAAGTACAGTATAATATTGCCTTGAAAATGCCTAACACCTGCATTTTGTCTTTTGACCAGTAGAGGGCGTAGTGGTTCTTCTGGATACTGCATACAAAGACATCATTTGTGTCTTCTGGAGCCAACTGGGTGCAGGGATCCAATGAGCTAACGTTTGTGCTTTGAGGGTATAAAAAAAAAAAAAAAAAAAAAAAAGCACTGCACTGGAAAAATGAAGTGGCTGAGCTCAAGATGTGTCAGGCCTTTCCATTACTTAGAGCCCTACTCAGTGGTGCTAACCAGTCACCAAACACAAGTCATTTTGTATCCTGGTGGGACCTAATTGCATTTAAACCGCTGCTGTTGGTGAGCATAACTTCACAAATTTATCTCCATTTGATTCTCTCACTCTGTTGAGTCTCTCTCTTAATATCTCACAGCACTTTCCATCACTGGCCTGTCACATCGCATCACAGCGTATAAGCCCAAGACACCAATGTGCAGCCCTCCATAAGTAGCTGCTGGTTAAACTCCATGCATGCAGCATCACATGTACTCTTGCTCTATCATGATACTTCGTAATCAGATTAACCCTTCGAGTGGGAGGTGACAGCAGCCGGACGTGTTCAGCCAAGAACCGCTCTTCATTGCTTACATGTAGGATATACAAAGAGGCAAACGCACACTCAACCCTCAGGTGGTCTTAATAATCCAGAAGGAGATACTCTTCTGCCAAAGTCATCATTCCCACATGCTGGTTGCCATGGAGACACCTCATACATCAATCAAAGTTGCTGAGGAGTGCGTTGGTTGGTGAGAGCTATAAACAATATTTTGAGCTCCAGTAAGGAGATGACAAGGAAGACAAATTGCTCCGATATCACCTCCTCTCTCAGCTCTGCAGGTCCAGTTAACGACAGAGGCCATTTCCCCTGCCATCACAGTTTTTTTTTTTTTTTTTTTATTCCAAATACTCATATGATTTAGATGTTCGCTTGACATATTTCAAAGCAGCACTTTGGGGTGTGCAGCTTTGCTATTGGCAGTGATAGTTGCAGCAGCAGGAGTCACAAACCTAAAGGCCCTGAGCCACAATTGTATGCAGCAATTGTTCAGAGAATGATGCGCCTGTTAAGATAAGAGCAGCAGGCTACCCAGGCCCAGAGTGGGAGAGATGAGACTGGTGTATAAGGAGCCATTACCCCTGCTGTCCTCTCAGACATTTTTGTCTGATGGCAGTGGACTCAATGGTTCCACTATTTCTTTAATTTCTATTTGCTTGACTTGACTATATTGTGTCTTCACTCAGCTAATGAGCCACTTAAAGTGCTTAATACCAAAAAATACTGCCTATCAAGGACAAGCAGCTGTGTCACAAATGGCAGTATGTTTGATCTGAAGATTTTTGTCTTGGGAGAATGCATTTCGAGAGTTGTTTGCTTACATGAAAGAAGACCAGTGCTTGGCAGTTTTATTGGGATATCCCCTCCAAAAACAAACAGGAATGATTTGATCATTTGAGGCAACAAGAGCGATGCCATTCCACTTAATTTCTTACATCAATCATGCCTAGTTGCATGCAGGGTGTGATGATGATTTGGGACCAATTTGGCACAGTATAATCTTTAATCTGTGTTCCATATAAATTTATCTGTTTAGAAATAATTGACTGATTGCTGTCCAGTTAATGTTCATTAGAGACTGCGGCGAGGCTGATGTGATGATGTTAATATTTCCAGCCATCTCTTCTGGAGCATTGTTGTAAAACCTCTTTGGACTTCATAGGGAGCTCATTATTAACTAATGTACAGAATTATTTTCCTCAAAGGTCAACCAAAGTCAATCTAAGACACATAAAAAGAATGCTTTTCCGTAATTTTCATCAATGTTCAGAGTCTATTCCCCTCGTGTTTTTTAAAGGAATACATTAACATTTTGGGAAATACCAGTAGGTTAATTTTCTTTCTTGCCGACAGTTACATGAGAAGATTGACACCACTCTCATGTTTGTCCGTTAAATATAAAGATAAAACCAGGAGGAAGTTATCTTAGCTTAGCATAAATGAGTGGAAACAGGGGGTAACAGCTAGCATGACACCTCTACAGTACAATAAATATCAGTCCAACCTTTGCTTGATGTTGAAATGTGTGTACTGTGTCCTTCATAACAGTATCTATTATAACAGTATCTATTTTTCTTAAATGTGCAATAATTTTATATGCTGCCATTCAACATGTGCAACAATAAGATTAATGCTGTTTTTTTAGTGTCATATTTAAATGTTAAAATGATACTCTGTAGCATTTTTATTTATTTATTTAGTTTTTTAAACTTTTGTTTTTAGTTAAAGCAGTAATTATGAGCCAATGGAACGAAATTTCGTTCATATGTGCAATCTGTATGTACAGTTGAATACAATAAAAAAAACTATCTATCTATCTATCTATCTATCTATCTATCTATCTATCAGGCAGTCTGTGTCTCCCCCCGTCCCTTTGACCATTCTGCACCCCCCTCCCCCCTTCACCTCACGCCATCTCCCCCATATTCATTGGAGTTCATCTTAGTTCTGCTAAGTTTAACTTTATTTTGGAGGTGTGAATTGTGTTCTGTTAGATGACCGATCGAGGGCAACCAGGAGGAGAATCGATTAGACACGGGGCTGAGCACAGAGATGCATAGTCCTGACCAAGGGCCACTTGGTATTGAACCACCTTTACAGAGTGCTCCTTGGTTAGAAAATAGACTAGAGTTGGCCTTCAATTAAATGTTTTTGAACAGAATGCGTAAAAGGGCAATAAAACAAGAACACGAACAAGCGTTAATATGGTCTTCATATATCACAAAAGCTTCACTAAAGTAACCTAAAGTAAAAAATGTATTCAAGATGACAGTGAGGCAAATGCAGTTAGAAGCTGCTTGGAATTCAGTCAACATATCCATAGTTGTGAGAAACACATGACAGGCATCTTTATACATGCATGATCTCTGTAAACTTTCAAAGAATAGGAGAGACAAACTTTGTGACCACAGCAGAATAATGTCAGCAAGGCGCTTCATGTCTGCTCCTCTTGTTTTGAATGCTGATGCCCTAATTGTGCGTCAGAGGTTTCAGGGCTGTCATTGAAGCAGTAGCACATAAATTGGTTGTCTTCTGAATTGAGACAGCCCACGTAGGCTACTCAGGAAAAAGTGAAAGAAGGGTCGTTCGTCAAGCTATGGCAGTTAGGAAATTGGGAAGCATGCTTCAATTTTCAACACAAGTCATATTTTTTCTCTCCCGCGGGGATAATGCCAGACCAAGTTCAACTGTTTTCTACGCACAACATTTCTCATATCTCAATGGCAAGCCCACTCAAAAGACATCACGCAGAGGCTGTTCGAACCATACCAAAGCCAGGGAAATGTTGATAAGGCAGGTGTTATTCTGAAGAGGGAGAAATGCATGCCAACTTTTCCGAATCTGACATTCTGCCTGCAGACTGTTGATATCTCTGTTGAGCTCAGGTTTGTACCACATTCGTTCTTATTTCCCCCAATCTCTCTTGCTCTACCTCTATCAATTGAAACTGTCTTATAAACTTTTTATGCAGCATGCCAGTAGAATTTGAAGCATCACTGTGGGCACTTTCAGCTGGGTCGATAGGTCAGAATCAATCTTGATGAATGTTTTTGAAAGTTGTTCCCAGACAAAAGTTTTCTTAACTTATTTATATTATGGCCTGCTTTGCGCTCAGATGCACGATGATTCTCTTTTCAGTTCCATAATTGCATATTATTCAATTATTTCTTATTTATATTGTCAAAAAAAGAGAAGCTTTCATTGACAAGATTGTTGCATTGATTGCTTTTTTCCCTTATTGGAGTTGTGGAAGATGAAAGTATTTTTGTATTTAAATGCAAAATGAAAAGAAATTTTCAATCAAAACTGTCATTGCCTCTGCAGCTCACAGCATCTTAGGGAGAAATAGCTTTTCATATGCTTTGGGAAATGACAGATGACTGCAATAGCATCCTGAGGCAGATGCAGCCTTATAAATTGAGCAAAAGCTCTCTGATCTCCGGGATGATAGATCACGCCATATTCTGTTTCAAAATACAGGAACTTGTCATACTATTTCACATTATATTACAACAAGCAATTTTCTTTAAAGAAGGAGTCTGAGCCCGGCTGTGCATGGTGCATATGAACAGCTAAATAGTGCAGCGGAATAGATAATCAGGCGCTAACCCATGACATTATCAAGATTAACAGCCTTATCATACAAGGTGAAGACCATGGCCGATCCCATGCCAGCACATCTTCCATCAAAGTCAAGATTAAGATGTTGTGCAGTTGCGGCATATCATCCACATGTTGCCTGGGTCTATGTGGGTCATGTTCACATTAACTGCCTCTGTGTGCCCCATTGACTGTTGGAGAAATGAGGCATGCTCAGTGTGAAATGGCATGTCAGTGATGAGGCCACACAGGTAACCCTGTGCAAAGAGCCGACGTAATCAAGTAGAAGCTAACTCAGATCATCGTTTATGTGATTGTGTTGGGTCTTTCATTCTCTGAATCATCGATAAGACTTGCACTCAAGACGTCAGTAAACTCTGTTGTCATAGAAACCTTTTAAAACCTGAATACATTGTATACAATACAATTCTTTTAATGAGACATGAAACTTGACCTTGTTATTAGGGTGCTGTACAGCTTTTTAGAGACTTTTAAAACAGACCATCTGTTGGCCACAGGTAAATAAATAGATCATAAAAGTTGGATGCCTCACCTCATTGGGGTTTTTAGTGCTTTTCTTTAAGTGCTCTCATTCTGGTAATGATTGCAGTGCAGATGAGTGTGCGCAGTGGCGATCCCCAGGCACGGGCTAATCATTCTGTTACACTGGATCCCACAGATAGACTCTAGGTAATTAGAGGGGAGCGATGCCAAGTAAAGTAAATGACAACTTAACAACATTGCACAAAAAAAACAATAAAATCATGGTCTTAAATTTATTTTCTGTGTATAGTACAAGACAGGAAGCTGGTAAACACTATATAGGTGTGTGAATGTGTTTGATTCTGCATGTTATCCCCGATGGATTGGCAATCAATGTGGTGTTTTTCTGCCTTCCACCCATTGCATGCTGGGAAAGGCCACAGCCCCCACTAATGGCCCTCAATAGGAAAAAGTACGTATAGATAAAACATGGAACTATAATTCTCATTTGTTTTTTTTCGGCTTCTTTTGCACTTCCACTGCTGTGCATTGCAAGGATGTCAGAAATCTGTGAACATGATGTGCCCGCTTCTCAGCATCCTTCACACTGCAGTCTGTGCCTTGAAAAACAAATTACAGCATCGACTTCTTCTCATTGTGCACTTAGCCATCTGCATTTTATGGGACTTCCTTTAAAAAAATGTCTCATCAGAGACAGCATATTCACAGAGGATTGTTTGCATTGTCCCACATGCTTACATAACACTGTGCACAATTAACTAATTGAGATTATTATGCATTTTGAGACAAATTACTAAAGCCAGTCAATACTGCACCTAGATGATACCGTAGCTGTTTGTAGCTTTCCAGTTGCATCATTTTCAATTACATCAGTTTAAGCAAAAAGGGTAAATAGATCTGCATAATAATTATAATCTTATTGACCAGTTGTGACACATCTATCTCTCTCTCTCTTGCACTTTCTAACTATCTTACACATGCAGTCACAGCAGAGAGGGAGATGACAGAGGTGCAAAGAGTGTTTCATGCCAGGCATCTTAAGCTTTTTTGCACAATTGGCCTTTGGCAGAGTAAAGACGCGTAGACACCTAAGAATGTCAAGAATAAACTTGGCAAGTCTGTAATGTTCTAGAGAAGAAAAAGAAAGACAAAGCAAACACAAACATTCAAGTCTGCCTCTAGAGACGGAAGAAAGCGAAGCTGCCCTGCCTGGCAACAGCACTCATTTTGGCAGGCTTTCATCTGGGTGAAGCAATCTTCACAGCCTGCATTTCTATTTGTCTTAAAGGTCATCCATTCAGAATGGTGGCAGAGGTAGAGGGGAAAGGGTGAAGGGGTGGAGTGCTCATGGTGGCATGAGCAGGCCTTGATGAATGATCGAGGAACTGTGCGTGCTACATAAAGATGTATTCATCAGTATGCATGTGCTCATGTGTGAGTGGGATTACATGTGTTTGCGTGCATTGTATCTGTTGTCTGTGTGCATGTTATGTGTGGTGGGTGTGCATGAATTATTTTTGGCACTGCCTTTTAGCATGCAGCATATGCCTGTAATACTGCTGTGATGGCTTTGGTCTGTGATCTCTTCATGAACTCAAAACTCGTATCCACTTCTGCCACTCCATCTACTCTCTATGATGACCCCCATCAATTTCCATAATCATCATTTTACTCTCCTTTATTATCGGCTTTACATCTTCCCCGTCTCTCCAACGCTGTATCTCATCTCCCTCTTATCTCCTTCTCGTCTCTTCAAAAGATAGCCTCAATGCACAGCTGTGCTAAGCCGGCCTAAACTTCAGTCCGATTCTTCTACATGAATATTTCATTTACATTTTTTAAATCACAATCTCATGGCTGACAGGGTAGCTGTAAACACTGTTGATACAAAGTAAGGATTGGAATTTTGAGTGAATTAGTGAAGTTTTTAAACCAGAAAATGGGCTATTCTCAAATCAAAGGTACTAAAAGTGGACATAATTAACAACTAAAAACAAAAGCATGCATACATACTACATACATACTCTAATAAGTAGTTATTGTCTGAGTATGCAGCATCTGTTTAAACATTCACATAAATTGCCCAAAGTGCAAAACAAATTCCCCTCGGGGCAATAAAGGTTTCATTCATTCATTCAATTGGGTATTGAAATCAGGTGCCATACACACAATAAATTCACAATTTCAATTTATGATTTTGGAGGTCAGTGATTAAATTACTTTGCTGCTTGTTTAGAAACAGGCTCCTCTTGTACAATGCTCCCAAGGTAACCAAGACTAAGCTCTGTGCAGTAGGATAGGTTCACATAAAGCACTAGGGCTAGGACGATATACTTTTGTTCTGATTCAATTCTTTCACAATACATGGGGGCCGATTCGATTTGTATTGCGATTTTCTTCTCCTTCTTTAACAAAAACCAAAGTTGAATAATACACTTATAGAGACAATATATTGAGAGATTTCTAAAAACTAACTGTTTTCTAAAAAGAATGCACATCCCATTCACAGTGTGTCTGATATTAATTTAGTTTGTAAAGAAGTACAACATGTATTTTGTGCTTTCGGTCTGTTTTGCTGGAAACGGATATGATGTAATCGCCATCAGCGGTACCATATAAACAGAAAATGAGGTGAATTAAAAATCGATTCTTGGGAAAAGAATCGGTTTTAAAAATCGCCGCAAAAAACCCCACACTACATACGTGAATCCATTTTCTCCCCCACCCTTATAAAACAGCATTATATGTAACAAATGTTATAGGAGATGAGAAAAAAAAGATGATATGCCCACTCTGACCTCAGAACAAAGTTGTTGCTATCTATGATATTACACAGAAGAGGGCTGTTGGACTATTGTTTTTCTCCCTCTGGGACTAAATCACATCTCAGATAAATCAATAACCTTTCCTGCCTCTGTCCCATTGTTATATGAAACAGTGCAAGCACAAAATTAATATATACTATCAGTCAAAAACTTGAGCATTTATTGGAAATGTAAAGAAAGAAAAAAAGTTGTCTTATTCTAATAAAGGCTTTCAAGGCTTCGGGGGAAGTTGTATGAGTACATCCTGAGTTTAAGAGTGATGAATGCTGTGTTCTTGTCTTTGCTGGGGGGCATAATAATGATGAGACACATCAATCTTTATTACCACTCCACCACCCAGTCCAGAACATCCAAGGGCAACAGAAATATTGCACTCACAGAGAACATTTATCTTCACACACCTGCCTATATAGCTTTAAGTTGCAGGAAAACTAGATTTTGGACTACATGCACGTGCACATTATCTATCACATACTTTGTTATTCTCTACGAAAAGTGACTAATTCAACGTTATAAAGCCAACTTTAAGCCGAGTAATAAGGGTTGTATTTATAGCAGATACCAGAATGACTCAATATTCATACAACAGAGGATAATCCTTATTTCAATCAGTGACAACCATGATTTATTGTGTTTCCATTGGTGGATTTATTTGTCTGTCTAGCCAATGTAGCTCTCTGATTGGTTTACTGATACAAAACCCCGCCCCCCTCGTACCTGTCAATCTGTGAGAGGCTGCGAGAGCTTTCTAATGCCCCGCCTATCACATCCCTCCCGCCTCTTTTCACCGGCGTTCAATCGGGAAGCGAATTGACTGTTGCAGGCTCGGTATGTGGCGCATGAGTATGCGTTTCGGGATGTAACGACTGTCTTTCGGAGTACCGATTCTGAATTCAAATATATACGTATACCCGGGGGACTCGGAAAATAGAAAACCTAAGGAGAGCAGGCACAAACGAAAGGAGTTTACGACAGCACGGAGTGGAGGGAGACACGGGAGCGTGGCAGGAGGGACGCTCTAGCAGATCTAACCCGACACTGCACGCAGAAATGGCGGAGCACCACGCAGTCAGCGACGGCAAGCACAAAGCGTCCACCAATGCCGGGGGCTCGGTGCACGGGAACAGCCGACCCGGCGCGGGTGGAGGAGGGGGCAAAGGAGGCCTGTCGGGTGGACTGACACAGCCGGCAGGGTGGCAGTCTTTACTCTCGTTTAGCATTCTTTTCCTGGCCTGCCTGGCCGGATTCAGCTCCAGACTTTTCGCAGTGATCCGGTTCGAGAGCATCATCCACGAGTTTGATCCATGGTAAGCTAACGTTAGCTAACGTTTGTCAGGTCTGGTTCATTTCCTGGTAACAGTTGCTTGCAGCGACAATGAAAGACAGAGCTTTATTGTCGAAATCACTCCAGGGGTCATTTTTTAAATATTAAAGATGACGTATGTTAATTTCACTGTATTATTTTACTCTTTAAAATGACAATGACAGCGACAGTTTTTTTTCTTTTTTCTTTTTTTAAAACACCGCTTTAACTACTTAACAGTAATGTTAACGTTAGCTTTCTACGTTCAAGATTGTTTTCCTATAATGACGAAAGAGGATTTTTTGGTTGGGACCAACACTTTTATAGTGTATTTTACATATGATGTTATGGCAGTATTCCTATTCTATATTTATGTTCTTGACTGTTGCAGCACTTTGCTCTATTGTTTATGGTTTATTCCCTTTTCATGTGTTTATTGTATGCACCAAACACGCCAAGGCAAATTGCATGCAAGTTACTTGGGCATTAAATCTCATGCTGATTCTTGAATATGAGGTCAGTGGCCCGATGTGTAGTCTGTTTGAAGGACCTTGACATTTAAAATGTGACACGCAGCTAGCTGGTCTGCTTTGACCACTCATGTTGTTTAGCATTCATTAACGCTGAATACCAGCTGCAGTGGGCCGTGTGGGGAGGCTTCATCTGCGTGTATATACAACGTAGTTGAGATTGTAGGGAAACGTGTGAAAGAGATGCATGATTTATCTGTGCTGTTTTTATTCATTGAAAACTCAATTCAGTGTGAGCGGGTGAAGTTTAAATTTTTTTTTTTTTGTCGCTTATATGGGGATTATCTCTTCAGCGGTAGTCGATATAATTGATTGAATCTGTTTTACGCCTGGAATAGATTTTCTGTTAGTTTAACACAACTTGCTGAGTGAGTTGAAAATATCTGCATAAGGGACTATTAGGTTTTAGCGCAAATTGCAGCCGGTACTCGTCATAGCAGACAGCTTTTAACCCGGAAACAAACTGATCCGGTGTGGTGTCTGCCATCACAATGCAGGATTATTCCGCTTTGTAACAGTGTCACATGGGCATTCCCTCACTGCCGTCGTATACTCTGTGGCATTCAACCAGGCTGCACGACTGATGCATTCATTTATTAATTTCAAGGACAGGTGCTCCATCTTGTTAAGGGTGACACCTGCCTCTTCAATTATGTTGATAACTTTATTGCATTCTATAGCCAAGGGCCAAGTCGTAGGTCTACGAGAGGGTCCACATGGTTCAGAGGAGCTTGATCCTGCTTTGAGACTGTAATGTGCACCAAGGACTGCCCATAGAACTGTTTATACTGTTTTACAGCCTTCTTATATCCAATTAACGCCCTGGGTGGTCACACAGTTGGTATATTACCTATGGTATTTTTGCTGCACTTCACAGTGACATTGGGAGCCGTTTAACCATCCGTTTCTACAGTCAAAACGGCACAGTTCTTCGGCAACATGTCACAGAAAAGAAAGCAAGTGTTTAAATGCCCTTGCAGCTATGAGTAGTCTGTTCTCAAATTTCTCAGGGACCCCGAAAATAAAGCAATGCTTGGATTGAACCTTCTTTTGCAGGCCTACATGTGCAAAATGGTGATTTCAGCTACAAAGTAATGTTTTAAACAAATATATTTTTTCGGATGGTTGACTTAATTATTAGAAGCAGTGTTAGAGACTGCAAATAATCATTTTATATGGAAAATACTAGGGGTGCACGATTCAGAAAATGTCACGATTCATTATCGATTTTAGGCTCAAGATTCGAATCAAAATCGATTTTTGATTCAAAAACGATTCTCGATTTATAAAAAAAAAAAAAAAAAAAAAAAAAATTCATAGTATGTAAATGTAGTTACTTTTCTCATGTGATTGCAGTAGACATACAATTGAAAAGAAACGCAACACATTTAATGTAGTTTGATATTACTTTATATATCTCCATACAAAATTTAAAACTTTTGCAACTAAGAAGTGCCAAGCTTTGGCCAGCTTTCAAATACATTTAATTCAAGTATAAAATAAAACTCTTAAGTTGGGTGGGAGTTTAGGGCATTGAAAGTGCATTGGTTGACTGGCATGTTAGGTACTTTTAGGTTGTTGTTGTTGTTGTTGTTCGTCCATGTCTTCAATATTAATCTCTGGGTAATGCCATGTGAGTTCTCAAGTTTGTGGTGTTTCCAAAATACTTAACTTTCACTTTGCAAAGCCTGCATATAGCATGATTCCTATCAAGTTCTGTCTTCCCCTCGAGGTTATAAAAGCCAAAATGTGTCCAAACTCTCGCCTTCAATGAGGATGGAGCAGGTTGAATAATTCTTTCTGTGAAGTTTGCCATTGTTTGCGCCGACACTCCTTCTCTTGATTATGACAAGAGTGCCCAGGCGTCCGTGTGAATTTGACGCAGCGCCATCTATGGGAATGGCAAGCTAAACTCATTTCAGGACAATAGTATACATGGCATTACAAAACGAGAGAAAAAAAATGAATCTTTTTTTGAATTGGTAGAGCTTGAAACATGATACGAATGGGAATTAATTTTTTTGCACACCCCTAGAAAATACAGTACAAAAAATAAATATCTGTAGTCAACTTCATAAATCTTGCAACATTCATTCCCCCCTTTAGTCATCTTTTGACCCCACATGTAATCCTGATCAGCTTGCTGAGAACCATTGCCCTACATTTTTACAATCGCTCTCGGGAGTTCCTTAGTGTGTATGGCAGCCGTAACACTAGAGTTTTAATATAGCTAACACATAAACCTGACCCCCGTGAGTAGTACTGTTTTTACTAAGAATACTAAATGGTACGTTATTCAAAGATTTATTCACCTATATTCTGTTGTCTGGTATTGTCTGTATCTCCAAAAAGCAGATTTCTATGGTTATGCTGCATTACCTATTAACTTCTCACTTTTTGGCAGTGAGAAAAGAAAATTTGCATTTCACAACTACAGGAATATGTTGCTGACTGGAATTGGCCATCACTCCTAGACACACACATGATTAGTGCTATTGTTGTCTGGATGCTGTTATTGATTTTCTCTGAGCAGAGCTTGAAATTATCTGCAGCTAACTATCATGTTGTATAAGCTGGCAATTTGAGGAATGAAGATTGGATTTCCAAGCACCAAAATGTCAAGCTTGTTCTGCAGTATGTAAACAGAATTGTGTAGGGGAGTCCCTGATATGATTTGCCCATTATCTGGCTGTGCTCATTTTGGTTTCCTAATATTTGTTGATTATTGTAAGACCAGACAGGCTTTAGGCCTAGTTGGCATTCAAATGAGATTTTGTTTGTCTTCTCCATCAATGAAAAGTAATTACTTTTTAAAGTTGTGTCCTGACTTAAAAATGCATTTCACTTCTTTAACCAACATCATATGAATGCTTAATCTTCTTAAGGCAATGAGTCAGGGGATGGTTTCTGCTCAGTGCTCAGTATATTGTTACTTGCCTACTAGACTTAACCTTGCTGATGTTACATTACATCTCAACCCTGCTGGTACAAATATATCCCCTTTTCTAAATGCCAGTAATTCCCAAACTGCTGTTGGTGCTCCTCCAGAAGATAAAGATGTGTTCCTGCCCCCTGAGTTGACTTTTGTACAAATTCTCTGTCCAGTTTATTGAGTTTGTGGAAGGAAAATGTAACTAGATTGAAAGCTGCATCGTGAGGCAAATAAGTGTGTATACCGGAGAGGAGCGTTCCTTGGAAGCAGTCAATTTTGTACCACCTTGGTAATGTCCAGGAATATAATCCGTTCTGACAGTAGAGTGAGGGGCAAAAGAAGCGTCTCTGTCAAGCAAATATTGAGCTCGAAACTTGCGTACAGACACGCACTTTCACACTTGCATCCTTACTTTCTCTTTGACTGGTCGGTATCAGAACTGCTGCTGCTTCGCGTGACTGAAGGTTTGTTCAAGGTCTTGATGGATGCTCAGTGTCATGCAGGATGTGAGTTTTAGTAGCGAAGTCCATTAAAACAGTGAGTGTTTGGAGATGTGTGGTGCTAAAATGATCAATGTAATAGTCTAGTAATGACAAACTACAACCAAAAATTTGCAGGTCACAGTTAATAGGAAGATTTGCTTAGTTTTTGCTGCTTCACCTCATGATTGTGAATTTGTTACTTTGGGTGGAAGTGTGTAACTTCAACTCACAGAACACAGAAGTTGCTGGTCTAACGTCACCATTGCCTAAAGTGGCACCAGCAGTAGTAATGTTGCATTACTTAGCTTCTGTGCCGTTATTTCCAAACTTAGCACCGCTAACGTTGACTCGGCTAGTGCTGGCATTTACATTATTCATAATCTTATTGATTAGCTTGCTATGGTAACCCACGTCACTGCTTCTCGCTAAGGCTGAGTGGGTGTTTCCTTTTGAAAAAGGGAAAAGAATGCCAGATGGACTCGCCGTTTAACTAAAGATACGCTGATGCAACGGTTTTCTCTCAATATTCAAATACCTCAACTCAGGATATCAGCCGATACCAAGCATTGATCAGTACCAGTGCTGCTTTTCCCCAAATAGAAAAACTATATATCTCACTGCATAAAACACATTCTTTTTTTAAAATAGTTTTTATGTAAAGTAACATGATGCCAGGGATTGTCTGTGACCGCTGAGTTGGTGACCTGTCGTGACAAGGTAAATGTAACTTATAGCGGAAAGTAGGGCTGGGCAATATGGAGAAAATCGGATATCACAATGTTCTTGACAATTGTTAATAAAAAATTATATTGACAATATTGTAGGGTTCACAATTGTTGCTTTAACAAAATATTTTCACTATTAGATTTTAGATAAATCATCCATAATGTGGATATAATGACTAAGTGGTTAAATAAATAATAAATAATAGAACAGCTAAAACACAGCTAAATTCAGAAAATGCCATCACTTTACTATAATACCGCCTTTAAAGCCAGGAAAAAAAACATGTCTGTCTGTTAATGTGGATTGGTCAAGTCACGGCTAATACCCAATCATCTCTAATTTTAATGTAATAATAATGTAGGGGTTTGGTAACTTGCATTTTGCATAATTCTTTACGTTTATATAAAGTACAAAAAATAAATCAATTACAAAAGTTATGAAAATAATTATTAGTTCCAGTCATTGTCATTGGTGCTCAGCTGGTTATGATGGTGATTGTGCTAAAATTGTTACAATGCGACGTTGCTTATTCATAAGAATGGCAAATAAGGAATCCAGGTTTTGTAGCAAGATTAGAAATGGATATGTCTAGAAGTTGTTTAATTGAAAAGGTTATGTTCAGTTTAAGGTAAGGGACAGTTAGGATTGTATTTGTACTATGTATAGCATTTTTGTGCCACCTGCATACACCCTCAATACAGCAGCTTTACCAGGTTCATAAAAGATTTAGCCCAAGAGCCATTGGTAAACTTATGATGTGCTCTAAAACTATCTTGCCTTGCCTTATTTCTGGTCTTTCTTTCAGCTGATTCTGCTGCTTGCCTGCATGCTCTGTTTCACCTGCTTCTCCTCTTGTACTCGTACTACAATATTTGGGTGCAGCACATTTGAATTTTTCTTTGGAAACACATTGTAATGACCACTTTCATTGGCACTGGTAATTTGCTGATCATCTGGGTGGAAACCTGCAAAACTGTCAGCTCTAACACCACCACAGATGGAATGTGAAACAGAATCTCAGACCTTTTGGAGGCAGTAACATTACTTCATGTAGGCCACGAAGAAAACATCCAGTGATATTCACCAGCTTTTGATTATTAATCCCAAAACAAGAGAAGTGTGATTTAACACATGAAATGGCAGTTTCACAGATGCCTTGTTCAATCCTCCACTATCTCAAACAACACTTTGATATCAGTTTACACCTCAAAAATTATGTTTTAATGTTTCTGACCCCTTTTTATAATAGTGTTTGCTGCTGAAAGTTGCTGTGAAAATGAAATCTCCTCACAAGGGATGTTATCACCTCAGCTCTTTTTGAAAAGCCAACACAATTATGGGGAGTAGCAGCTATTGTGTTCCCCCCCACTCCCCCCCTCATTCTTTTTCACACACACAAAAAACATGAAGTCTACCTCAAAGTAGATAAGGCCATTATACCAGAAGCCGCTGCTGGCACAGCAACACTTTAGCTAGTGCATTAGTGTGGGAAAATGGAGAATAAGTCATGATTGATCTTCCTACCAGACATTTGGCTGGAGCTGTGATCTCTGCCTAAACCCCTGACTGACTGTCCAACAGCTTATGAAATATTCAGCGTTCAGATGGTGTCCCGTTACCTGCAGTAGAAACAGTTCTAGCGAGTCCTCATCCTCTTTTGCTATTATAGGCTGATTTCCTAGACCTACATTATTCTTTGTTTTTATAGATTGGAGTTACCACGGCAACTTATTAGCCATTTTACAGCCGTGCCAGAGGTAATGACTATTTTGTTTCTGGCTCTTTTGTCTCTACTCCAGCCTTACAGACCAGACCTCGTTGCCCGCAAGTCATATCACAGTTTTTTTTAAAATTATTATTCTCCCTTGCAGAACGTTTTTATTTGCTGCTTACTCCTCCAATCAGTGGATGTGATGTCAAGCCCCTGCTGATTAAGTGCTATTTCCCAGGCCGGGCCTCCCAGCGGACTCGTGTCAGGCATAGCACGGGAGTCTGTGAATCCAAGGTGTGCTGCATGGTGTGTGAGAGACAGAGAGCGACCGATCTTTTCCAGGGCACCTGGGGCATGTGTAGATGAGCCAAGATGGGAAGGAGAATCCGGCAAAGGGACACCACTGGCTAGCGCAATGGAAGGCATACAAACTAACCAATTTCATATCCAATTTAGTAGTTTGTTTATGTTCTACAAAGGACTAGGTTAACATCTAATGTGAATATTGGCCAATTTCTAACAGTGCTGATTCACCTGACCGATTAGTTGAACCGCTTCCTGTCTTCCTACCCTCTATTCTGAGGTTGTTGTTGAATAATGTGCAAACGTTTGTGCAATCAGCTTTTTGCCAGCTATTCCTGGATGCTGAATGAGACAATAACTAAGGGCAATATACAATATAAAGGTGAAGCACTGATTGATTCATTCACACTGAATTTAAAGAAGCTGATGACCTAGTTTTTATCCCCCAATTTGCCTGTCAGCCAGTCTGGTGGGGCCATTTTGAAAGTGTTAGCAAGATTGGCACCTAACAAGAGGTGCTTGTCAGCAGCCCGGAGGCCACACGTGTCACAGATGCCTTGATGAAGGATAATGACACTGAGAGGTAACCCAATTTGCCAGCGTGAAGAATTGCCTCTGCTGTGCATTCAGAACAATATTTGTTTGTGTGCTCACCCTCTACATTATAAGCTTCATGGGGTGTTTGGAGCCAGTTTAAGTGTTTAATTTTACATTTAATTAGACGGTGGGAGAGGTTCAGCATCATCTGTTTGCATAAGCTACAGTAAAATGTAGCCATGCTATTTATTTGAAATTATCTTGAGCTGGTCCTTTGCCCCACCTTTTCTCAACTACAGGGTTTTCACTAGTTTTGGCAGCCATCCGCTAATGATATTTTAAGAGCATTGTCCTCTGACAGTCGAGCATTGTGATCCAACTCTTTATTGAAGGCTAAAGAGTGCTATCTTGTACTCTTATAACTTTGAAACATGTCAGTAGTGCAACACAAGCCAATGATTGCACCCAAGCCTGGTGCTTACATCTCTACATTTAGGGTGTAGATGGCGGTGTTTCCTATACTATACATTCCATAACAACCACACCTCCACAGTTTAATTAAATTACTGTTTTAATTTACCCTATTTCACACAATAAGCCCATAGATAAAAACTTTCCTTCTAAGCTAGAGCAATTTGGAGCTTCAGTAGCTCGTCTTTCTGTTCAACCTATCCCCAAATGATTGCAATTATACCAGAGATCCATTAGTGCTGTATTATGTATTTCCACGTTATTGCAATTTGACTGCCAACAGATGACCAACACACAGAGAGGAGTACTGCTGCGGATGAAAATGTGAACACATGATGTGGTACTGAAATTAAGTAGTACTTCTGCTGTGTGGAAATATTTTAGATACAGAAAATAAAGCAGGTTTCTTACAGTTATTGTTTAAAGTCTTTGCCTTTATTTATTCTGACTGCTTTGGTCTTTGTTTGAGGGACATTACTGTGAAACGCTTGTAGTTTCGATAGCTGAAGTACTGACACTGAATTTTTATTCATACAGCAAGTGTAATGCCTATTTTCCACTGGGCACGTCTGCTCTGCGTTCCGGGTGCGTCGCGACCTCCGAGCGATCACGGCCATTAAGGTCAATGCTTGATAATCCACCAGCCGCGTCGCATCTCAGAAACGCGTGTGAAGCGGCGGCTCTCTGCTAAAGAAAAGCGCCAGTTCTATTTTCATGCGAGCTGCGGGATGTTTGGACAGCCAAAACACCCCCCCACCCCACCCCACAAAATACCGTATACATCTCCTCTACAACACCACGGCCAACGAGAGATTCATCTTGGAGGTGGAAAAACATAAGACATCACAGATGAGATAAGGCATGGAGTTTAATGGCAGGAGTGCTTGGAGTGGAAGGTAGATACTATGTTGATTGTTCTGAAGTACTTCTGAAAAAGCTGCGAGTCAGGCAGTAAAACGCTCCTCTTCTGAGACGCTCCCGGTGTGGCGTGGCGGAGGACGGAACACGCGCCCAGTGGAAAATTGGAGTAAGTGTTCAGCTTTGAAAATGTTACCACCAAGTTGCAGAGATGCTGATGAAAGGTGTTATTTGGGTGGAAAAATAAGACTTGCTCAAATAATGGGATTATTTATGTAAATTGAATTTCGAAATGCGTGCTTTAGACTGTACATGGATATTGTCATGTCACAGGCTGCACGGATATTGGAGTGGGCCCAGAAACAAACCTATTCCCTGTGTTCTCATCTACAGAAAATGCTAATGGAAACACAGGACAAAACTCAATGCAAACACTCGCACATCAGTGTGTGTCACGCAGAGTGGAGATGCGTGGTTGATGCAGCTTTTGTCAAGCTGTTTGTTCTGGGTTGTCATGGGCGCTTTGATATGATTATTCCAATGACCACCCAGCCTGCAGAACCCATCAGACTGGGGAAAGGCAGAAGGAGCGACGTGTCCGCTTAACAAATGCAACACTGTAAACTCCTGTTTGAATGCCCGTGCGAGTTGGTTCTCTTGTGTGTTCTCCTATAGCGATTGTTCTGTGCATCGGAAGTAGAAGCGTGCGACTGGTCAGCAGTTTGAGTTTCCCCAGCCCCACCACCAGGGTGTAGTCTTGGTCTTTAGACTTTAGGAAAAGGGTTGCAAAGTTAGACTTTGCATGTGTTCTTTAAAGGACACGTGTTTATAAAGACAGCCGCGTTCTCGTATACAGGCGGCCGCCGTCTTGGGAGCTACTGTCTTCCTAAACTATCTTTTTTTAATAAACTGTACACTTACAAAGTTCTCAATGTAGGGGCCCTCATTATGCTACCGTTGAAGTGTGGTGCTATTTTTTTTTTTTTTTTTTTTTAGTGGTATAAATAGCGATTTTGTTTTTACTTTCCCTGTGCCCCAAATACTAGCGTTGTAAGCTAATCAGCGGTCCGCGCTAGCTTGTTTCAAGGTACAAACGCATTTGGTTGACATGAAAACATGTCACAGAGAACGACAGAGTGGGTACACATCTGTTATTAACCCCTAGGTTTGTTTTGTGCCTGAATTGTCCTTTAAAGATGGCAACCTGTTTAAAAGACTAAACAATGAAAGACTAAACAATGAAAGACCAACGGGTGTAGATGATTGATGTGCAGAATCGACACCGGAGTAGGGCTGACCGTAAAAAGAAGTTCTACTTGCATAAGAAAACCCAGTATCTGTCGTGTGACTTGTCACACGACAGATACTTGTCTGCAGTACTTGTCTGCAGTTACTGAAGATCATTGTTGGTCAGACAACTCTTGGAATATTTGGTCAGCTTTGCCGTTTTTCCTTTTCTCCTTCACGTTGGCTTTGAAGTAGTCCTTGATGTCCTCTGGATGGTGTTGGGTAGAAGTGGGGCAGAGGGAACCGAGAGGATCTGTGCTTATCATACACCCATGTCCTCTTACTGACAGAAGTCAGCATGCAGCTCTGTGGGCGAGTGAACCTGCATACATAGAGGAGAAGAAAGGAGGAGTGAGGAAAACAGTGGTAGGATGGTAGGAGGCGGAGAGGGAGAGAAGAAATTAATGCCTGCCAGGCATCCAATCCGAGGGAGGTTTTGGTGGTGAAGCCAAAGATTTCATTGTTCCAAAAACGGCGTGTGTGCATGTTCATGTGTAGTGTTTCATGTGTTTATGCAGGGAGGATAGGTTTGATTAGCTATTTAATCTGCCTCAGCCTCAGGTTAAATTAAATGTATTCTGTACCTGATAGACTACTTACAGAAGAGCCCATTAATAAGCTCAGCTGCTCAATACATCTCTAAAGCATTACTGGACAGTTAAAATGGCTCAACCCAGCTTATTCTTGAGTAAGTTTTCTCTTTTCAATTTAATCCCTTTAACACATTGCAGAAAGTCCCTAGGAATCCACTGTTTAGCATCAGCAGCAAACCTAGATAGATAGCTTAGAGCTGGCTTAATCAAATAAATCCCAAAGCAGAAGTTTTTATGAAAGTCAGGTATTTGTAGCCACACTGTGGTGCTCTGTGTAACAATTTAGTTATTGGGTTTGTTTGGGTTTTCTACTCAGTGAGCTGGTTATCTGTTATATGAAGTTACCACTTTATGGTTCACATTGAGATTTGCCTGCTTAATTCTGTGTGTCGATGCGCCAATTGGCCGGTTCAATGGTTAGATGATTGGCTAGCAATCAGTTTGGCACCTCTTAAATGCCTTGTGTTCTGTTATCATTTAGAGTCTGTTATGTCTTTATAGGTAGTCCTTTATTCATTTTCCCCATCTCAAGGTAAGATGTCTGTAAGCCCCTTGCATATTTTCATATTTTAGGCTTATTAATCAGTTATTTAGGTTTTTCAATTTTTGTACTGATATGTTATTACATTTGCAAAAAGCATTGGCACATGCTTCTTCTCCCGCCACTCTGTTGTGTGGATGCCGCAGTAAATCCTCCACAATACTGTATCTTCTCTTTTTAGAATATTTATATACTGTGTTGAAACTGCTGTCCCTTCAGTTTAATATGTTCATGTTTTCCCCTGGGATTACATGTTTGTTCAGGGTGCTTTGCTTTCCCCCTACACCAATAGAGAAGTGTTAGGAATTAAAGATACTCCTGCTATTGCCTTTGACCAATGCACTGGCCTGGTCCCTGAGGGCCCATGCAATATCTTCCTAATGTCTTTTAAAAAAAAAAAAATAGCATGTATCAAATGCAGAGGATGATTCTCTCATGGAAATCATGTTAAATGTAGTCTTTTTAAAGAGTAGTAGATATGTTTGGGGTTGCAACTAATGCACATTATCTGCCGTTTATTTGATTTATTGTTAGGCCTATAAAATGGTCCATCACAATTTCCCAGAACCCAGGTGACATATTCAGATGTCTTATTTTGTCTGACCAACGGCCTCAAAGCCAAACCTATTCAGTTCACTTAAGACTAAGACACCCAGCAAAGACTTCATATTTTAAGTGTTCAATACAGTTTACCAGTCCTCTTGTGAAAGAGACACATATGTCTACTGTAAAAAAGTGAAGAGAAAAATGGAATGAAAACTTAAAAGAGCTAACAATTATGGTTCTGTTCATATGGTATTATTTTTTTGTAGTATTTTTTTTTTTTTTTTTTTTTTTTTGATTGTCAAAACAAATCCTGATTATTTCCTTGATCTGCTAAGTGTTTTTTGGCTTTGTTTTGAAATTTTGAAAAGTATAAGCTTACTCTGGCCATTGTATAGCTGCCAAAGGGCATCACCTGGTCTCTTGTTTTTCTGGTGCAGATGTGTCCATTGTTCAGCTGTTGCGTTTGTGTTCATTCTCATCGGTCCATTGAGAGGGGATGACTCTGTCACAGCCTAGCCACTGGCAAGCCCACCTGGTGTGACATTACAGAGCATTATGGTCCGAGGCCACGGCTTTGTTTCAGGTTGCTAGAATAGCTGACTGCAACTGCCCAGGGTTGTTGCAGGGCACAGACTAATTGAGGAGTAGTTGAAGGGACGAGTGGGTGGAGAAGGCCTCAGGGCAGAGGAAGTGAAATGACAGATGGACAAATTGAGTGGTGTCAAGCAAGACAGTGACAGCTGGAATAGGTTGTCAATCTGTGACTGGCCGAGAAAGACGATCCTGTCGGGCGGCTGTCATATCATCGTGGTTATCAAGTCGAGCAGCTGGCAGGTAGTCTGGGCGAGCAGCTATCGGAACGAGGTGGAGCAAAGAGTCTAGGATGGACCCAATGAGAGGATGAATTGGCTGATACTAAGACCACAGTGGACAGAGTCCCTTTTTTAAAAGCCATGTTTCCATTAAACACTTTTGGTATATCACCTTTTAGAACCATACATAACCTGCATGGATATGTACCATAACACTAGATCTGTTTTGTGTTTCCACCGCAGACAGTACTGCAGTGTTTCTAGCTCCACCTTGTAGTATGGGGTCATTGTGCTAGTGACCTGAACAGAGGGGTTACAAAAACGGAATGGTAAGGAGTGGTTCTATTTGTACCGTCCACAACTTTCGACTGTGGAAACAGAAATCGTTCTGATGTGTAACAAACTGAACTTAACCGGACTGCTTGGTGGGAACGAATTTTTTTATTTTCTTCTTTTTTTCGGACATGTAGCGTCTTGCAAGCAAGAACCAATTAAAAGTCGTTTGACAGATAAATACATACCAATCAAATCAAACTTTATTTACTGTACAGTATATAGCACTTTTCATATACAAAAAGATAGCACAAAGTGCTTCTAAAAAAAGAAGAGGAAAAACAGCCCCATCCACAAGCAGAGCAGTACATGAGTATTTACTTAAAACACACTTATAAAAACAAACGAGAAACAAAAATGAACTTGAAATCAATAAAACAGGAACGGATGAAATGTAGAACTTGAGAAAACCCTATCATAGAAAACACCAAAGACCAAACTCCCAACAGTTGAAGTAAAATAAATATAAAAAGCAGTAGTTCAAATAAATAGATAAATAAAACACTAGGAGATGGTAGATAAATAACTGAATAACACAACTTGATGATGATTGATGTATGCTTTATTAATCCCACAAGGGGAAATTAGGATGGATGGATAGATAAAAGGACAAAGAGACTAGGATAGTCAATGCAACATTTTCATTATTGGCACTAAATCACCCATGTATTTGATCGGCAAAGCTGGCTGTATACATGCAGATTTCCTTTCTCAGTTGTCCACCTCTTTTTTGCTGACCTCTAAAAACGGATGACAGTTCTGGATCTCTGCATGGCAAAAGTGAAATTTCTGCTGAACAGAAAAAGGGAAGGACATTGAAATTAATCATCTGCAACAAATTAATCAAGAAAGTTAAAAGCCCCTAAAAATCCATTCTAAGCGTTTAATATTGAATGTGGGAGGTTTTAACCTCTGCCAGGATAGACCTGCCTACCTTGCCTTATCTGTTGTAGTTGTAGGAGTTCAGCCAGAACTTGCAGAATAAACATTTTTGGACATTGTTTTATTGTGAACTACAACGTCCAAGCCAATAATGTGGAAAGAACATGTTTTCATCATATTTCAACATTGGAGTTATTCATTAGACGCACATAAATCCCTGGGATACTGGGGTCACTTTTATTTCAACTGAATCTTTCAGGTCAGTATCATTGTTCAAACACCTGCCTTCCACTATCCTCTCCATGCCAGTCAAAGTGACAGAAGGCACAATGTAATGTGAGTTCTCGCCGAGAACGGGTTCCCTCCATGGAAACTGGGCATTGTTGGCATGCAGCTAACCTGCTATAAAAAGTCTAAGGAGTGCTTTGAGAAAAGCATGACTCAGACAGCCCACGTCAGGCATCAGTGCACTTGCAGGCCATTGGATAAACTGTTTGTTTCGGCCTTAAGACATCTCAGAGAAAATTCTAATAAAAGATAATAGGCTTATCACAGATTGCTATTTTAACCCTGTTTGACAGATAAATATTGTAACAACTCTTTTTATAAATGGTTGTATAAAATGGTTGTATAAATGGTTGTATAAAATAAAAGGGATTGGAGTCAGGGTACAAGTATATTTTACAGTATAAGATGTTTGAAAATCGTACTATTCTCGCAGCGATTATAACTACACATGCGTTACAGTTAAAGCTCATCAAGTAGTTTGTACATAGTGTTGTCTGCCCGGCGCCCACACCTGAAAGGGGGAAAAAAAATTCTGGCGGTTTGGAACTGCTCTATTAGAAATGATGAAAAGCCTGCCGTTAAAGAAAAGGACGAGGTGAGATGATCGTTGCCAATGTGCCTAAAATCGTATAGATGCACCAAGATGAGGTCAGTATAAAATGTTTTCTCATCTACTTCCAATTTTATTTTGCAACTTTTCAGTCTGCAGAGACACAACTCTGCCTACTCAGTTTGCCTTTTATGATGCCTCCTCCTTCTTTCCAAATGCTAATCATTGTCCCGAGTACCACACACTCCCGCTTGTCAGCCCATGGTCCTTCTACGTTCCCAACCACTGACCCACTTGTTCTGGAGGCTTAGTCGTTTGCCTTCCACACATATCCTGGAAACTTGCCGTGATCCTTAGAAGCACGAGTTTCATTGTTGAGTTTTTCCAAGCTCTTTTTGCTTGTCGGGGGAGATGTGGTGTGTGTTCCACTCTGTTGTTCTTGAGTCACAGCAGCAGTTTGGCAGTCCAACTCAATACTTTTCTCTGTGTCAGCCACCATATGGATGTCATGGTGATGCCCACATATCCCCCATATCCTCTGTTGTTTTGTCAGGAGAAAACATGGTGAAGATGCAGTGTCTTTGTTAGGCATGCTAATTTTTTTATTTATTTTTTCTGACCGACAGCCGTCCTTAGTTAAACAGTCATTACCTGCTAAAGGACAAGCAGGCAGCGGAGTCCCAGTTCACTGTCCAGGACGCTCCGGCAGACGTGCATTGTCGTGGACACATGCAGCCACATTCCTGGAAATGCTTGCACGTGCGTCAGACACAAGTGCGCAGCTGTCCACGCAGCCTGAGCCTGTCTTGCATTCACCTGCAAGGTTGTCTGCTGTGTTTCTGCCTGGCATACTCTATGTGGGACAGCCATTTTGACCCGCCAGTCCTCATCGATATATTGTTATGTAGCTCACCGCTATGAGCACCTTCCAGCAAGGAGCCATGAACGTAACAGAAAATAAGAGCTTAAAATGCAACTTACAAGAAGTGCCTATTTTTCTTTTACAATGTAAAAAAACCCGTTTTTAATTACTTGTTTTTGTTTTTTGATATTGTTTTTAACTGATAGTATTGATCGGTCTAAATTCTAATTGTCGGTTAACCAGTTAATCATTACCATTCCTAGTCTTTGTAGGTATATACTCTACAATGAACATGGACAGCAGACGTGCACACGGTTTTGTTTCCTGCTGTGTTTGGTGTCTGAATACATGCATGTGTTCATACGTTTATTGCCATGCATGGGCATACATTTTGAGCTGCATGTGAATGGTCTGCACAGACATGAGCGAACTTACGAAATTTACGTCATGCGGCCATGCTGATGCAGAAAGTATAATTTGAACTTTGCTTTGCATCTGAGCACAACAAGAAATATGCTCTCTTTCCCAGGTTGTCAATTTCAATCACTTTTAGGACCATGGGACAGCTCAAATTTGGTTGACTTCCAAAGAGACCTAGAAATGGGAGTCTGTAATAAAAAGCTCTTGCAATTCATTTAGCTTAAAATTTGTCCTTAAGGTTAGTTTCCATCTTTTGTTTGGAGCCATGTTCCAGGAACACTGTTGTTTTTTGTTTTTTAGGTTTGATGTTATGGGCTGAAATATGTGCCACCAGAAACTGAATTTGAATCATTTATATTTGAATTGCTAAACTTGAATAATTGCATTGAAAAATTGAATTTGAATCACATAATTTGAAATTGTATTGTTTAATTTGAATCATTGCATTGAAAAACTGAATCTGAATAGTATAATTTGAAATTTAATTCATTCATTTGTAACTGAATTCCAATAACATTTGATCTTCACTGAAAATTCAACTCTCTATATATCCTCACATTCAGTTCACAATTCAGATTCAGATCAGCAAATTCAATATCAAGTTACTGAGACAGACATCCGGGTACTTGGAGGACGAAGGAGGAGCAATCGAGCGCAGATCGATAGGTAGCGTTCAGTGGAGTGGCGCAGGATCATCAGCACTAAAGATGCCAAACTGTTTATGGATGTTGGAACGAAAGAAATGACAAAAAACAAACAGCAAGGGATAACAGTTCACAGGTGAGAACGTGTTTTATGATATATATGCCGCCTTGGACCTGCAATCTGAGCTCTGGCGGCAGCGGGAGGTGGTGAGTTCCGTTGCCCGGCGGCAGCGTCTCTTTCCCCGGGCAGGAACACCGCTTCGCCTCGCTGCCGCGCCGGTCCCCGCTGATCCAGATCGGACCGGCCAAAGACAGAGTGGTGATCGGCAGGATCTTCCACGTAATCCAGGACGACCTGTATGTAGATTTCGGCTGGAAGTTCCAGTGCGTTTGCCGGCGGCCGGAAAGAAGCTGAAGCGGGGCAGCAGAGTCCGTTTGCGGCTGCAGGATCTGGAGCTCACTGCCTGCTTCCTGGAAGCCAAAACCGACACCACACTGCTGGAGGCCCGGGCCGTACTGCTGGGACAGCTGGAGGGAAGGGAAGCCCGGGAGAACTAGAACCAGGACTCAGCGGAGCGGACTGTCAAAGCCTGCTGAAGTTTAAATTACAGGTTTCCTAAAGGGAGTCTGGCGGGACTCTTGACTGTGGACATGATTTTAAGTCTAGTTAAATAAATAACATGCAGAAATAAATGAATAAATAGTGGAGTAGTGCCTGTACATTTCAGTCTGTTTAAACTGACACTTTTAAATCACAAACAAAACTAACTTTAATATATAAACGCTCTAAGGAAAGAGACAAACTATTAGATATTAGAGTTGATTAAAAATAGACTCAAATAATTTACTATTTTGCGTTTTAATTGGGAAACATCTTGTATAAACTCAGGGGACTGGCTCTTAAATCACATTGTATTGCAGGCTTGCTGATGTACAAAGTAAACCAATGCAATTAAAATGTTTAAATTAATTAACATGTATTCAAATATGGATTGTCACACTACTTTGCATGTAGCAGGCTAGGCTAAGGTAAGTAGCGATAGTTCATTTTAAGTTTACTTAAGTGGAAGAATGTGACTAATAAACCTAGGCCTACTAACACCAGGCATTACATTTTGAACAATGTGAACAGGTAGATTATATTATCTATGAGTCTCTGGGTCAAGGCGAGGCTGTGCTCAAACGTTTGTGCTGGCCGAAGAGGAGTCCTGTGTATCTGCGCCACTGAACTCTACCTATCGATCTGCGCTCGATTGCTCTTCCTTCGTCCTCCAAGTACCCGGATGTCTGTCTCAGTAACTTGAAATTGAATTTGCTGATCTGAATTGTGAGAACTGAATGTGAGGATATATAGAGTGTTGAATTTTCAGTGAAGATCAAATTTTATTGGAATTCAGTTACAAACGAATGAATTAAATTTCAAATTATACTATTCAGATTCAGTTTTTCAATGCAATGATTCAAATTAAACAATACAATTTCAAATTATGTGATTCAAATTCAGTTTTTCAATGCAATTATTCAAGTTTAGCAATTCAAATTCAAATATAAATGATTCAAATTCAGTTTCTGGTGGCACATATTTCAGCCCATATGATGTTCTTTTAGAGTGCATATGTTGTGAAGTGACTTCTGGCTTCTTGGAAATTCCTCTGTCCATTTAAAAATATAGCTGTAGATACTTTTACCTGGAGTGGTGTTGACCTTTAACCAAACTCCACACAGTCAAATGATGCCACTGCTTTGGAATATACTGAATTCTCAACTCCATGTAGATGTTTAGTTATAGATCTTCAATGGGTTTATTATTTATGGTGGTTTTTGATTTTTATACTCTTGTTGGTGTTATTCCTACTACTTGCTGTTAAATACTGCCTTCCTGCGTTTCCTCCCTGGTCCTTTGCATGTGGCCCTAAAATCAAAGACTGAGGTTAACGTAGGCCTGTGAGGGTGTCATCTTCTCTCCCAGAGTTTCTCATCTCGAACCTGTGACCTTCAAAGCATGTTTCCTTTTTAGGCGGATGCACCCTAGTTGGTGAGATCAAGGAGGATCTTTCCAACACTGTTGAATCCAGCTCTGATGATGGCACCTCTCCATTAAAAATGCTCCCAAAGCCTCATTGGAATATATGAAGAGATCATTAGGCACTTCATATGATTTCACTCAGGAGAGATAAGTGACCTCAGACTTGAACATTCCCTTTCAATATAGATCCAGCAATTTGGCAATTACCGCGGCCATTAGAATTTCACTTACCATGACTGCTTATCTTGACCTTGAAACATACTTTTTCAATCCAAGTGGCAAACTGATGGAGGTACTCTTCTCTCTTTCATTCGCAGTTGCTCATCCACTAGTTTCCTTGGCTTCTTTTGTGTTCTCTTCACATTGAGCATGTCTTTGTAACTCAGCAAGCAAGTCTTGTTCTCAAACTGTGATCTAACTCCCATCTGGTCCTCCCAGCTACCCAGAGTTTCATTTCAAAGCAAGAGGAACTTGTAGAGGCCCTGCGTAGCTCTGTCACCTGTCAGTTGCTTCAAAAGTCACAAAAATCTGGCCCCCTGCAATCAGTGATAAATGAAAACGTATTAAACCTGGGTTTAAAAAAAACAACAAAAAAAATATATGCTAACCCCCACAGTCAGTGTGCCAGTGAGGTTGTTAAGGAATATAATTTTTTTTGATAATGCTCTCACTGTTGCCATCTGGCACCTCCAATTTCTGTGAATTCCAGTGGGATTTGCCTGCCAGAATTGATCTATTTTCCTCTTCTATTAGGGCTTTTAGTCTATTTAGTTTTTTAAACCACACATAGCACTGTTTTTTTTTGTTGTTTTTTTTCTTTTTTTTTGGGAATGTGGAATTTGTGTTGTGGAGAAATAATGTATTTAGCTATTTTAGTGGATGCTTTAAAGTATTTTCACCTCATGATTAGTAGACCGAAAATTAGGGGCACAGTGTATAACTGTGATTTTACCACTTTACCGCCATGTCATTTCTACGAATGGAATATTGGTAAAAGATAGCTAATACTCTTATTTTTAAACAAAGATGTCTATCTCCTTGGCTTGATAGGGGGTGCTCTACATCTGGCACAAAGCATGTCTCTTTTAAAGGTGCTGGCTGTACAGCTTGTGACATTAGTCTCGCTGTCTGCATCAGCATCATTCACTTGCAGAGGGAAATCAGAGGGACGATTCCCCCTTCTGCATTTCTGGGCTGCAGTACAATCAAGATTCAGGCTGAGAGTCATCTGTCTGTCTCCTTCATCCTCTTTCTTCATCTAATTCACACCCTACCTGCAGTTGCTGCAGATAAAGCTGGCATAATGTCATTATGGCACTCCCAGCGAAGGCTGGACCCCATTTGATGGGGCCCGCTAGACAAAAGCTGAATTTGGCTGTGAATGAGCCGCAGTCCCATCTCTCAGGCTCCCTGTAATAGGGTACTGGATCTGTTTCCCCCTGTGGCTGGGATTTGGAGATTTGCTACCCAGACAAGCAAGTGAGAGGAAGCTTTTGCTCTCATTCACCACTCCAAATTTATCCAATCTGGAGTTTTCATCCAGGATGAGCTCATTGTTGCCTTTTATGTATTCTCTTTGCCCAGAGCCCCGTTTTCTACTAAGATGCTATCACTGCACATTTCACGCAGATACATTATCTGTGAGTGCTTGTCCTGCTTGATTTTTATCATTGCTGAAGTTTCGAAGTTGGATTAAGAAACTGTTTTCAGTGTGTGGAATGAGTGATTCACATTACAGCACCTTGGAAAGTTATTTGGTTTAGTTTGTCATTCATGTAGGTGGATCGGGGACCAGTTTCTCATAGTCACAGTTGCCATGAGAATAAAATAGGTCACACAGCTGTTTTAGCGTACCACATGTTGAGAGGTGTATACAATTGTGTTAACTTGGTCTACAGTTACTCAGTTTGGGCCTTTTTTGTTTATTTTTATTTTTTTTTAAAGCTCTTGCTGCACTGTCACGGACACTGAACAAAACGCATCCCCGTGCTGATATGCATTTGGGATGAGGAGCAGTGCATACAGTATTCTCCATTCAACCACAAGCAATCCTTCATCCTTGGCACTGAAGCCCTAAAGCTTGGAAGCATCACCATGTCTGGAGTGACATTTAATTTGAGGAATAACAAAAGGCTCATTGTCTTTCCTCGACTGGAAATTACCACAGCATTTTTGCCCCCAAAAACAAATCAGTCCTTTTCCTCCAGTGCAATTATGCATGCAGAGTCACAGTTAAGAGAGTAGCTTTTTCTGTGTTTTACAAAGTCGGTAAGCCCCCCGTGGTAATATCTGTATTCAGCATGGCTGCTCATTAGATTGTGTGGATCATTAAGGGCTGCTACATCAAACAAGCACTCTTTGGTTTGCATGCACTGAGCTCATGTTTTGTCTGTGTTGTCTGTGCTCCTCCTTTTTGTAGAAGACGGAACAAACCTGATCTGACAATGGGTCTTTGCGGCAGTCTTGTACTTGTTTAATTGTCTACATTGGTGTATATGAACAATTAATATTGCTTCTCTATACATATAGTAATATGTGATTTGTGCTTAAAATGCATAACAGTGCCTCAGCTGTCTAAGTAACGGAGTTCAAAGCTTTCAATTGCTAAAAATGTTTACACTGACTCACCAAATTACTGAAGATGTTTAGCTGCATCTTTTGTGAGCATGCGTTTGTGCAGTCTCCTACAGAATGGTTTCGTCTCAACACCTTCGGTTTCTTCAAACGCCTGCATGCTAGGGATCGACTGATATGGATTTTAAAATTTTTTTTTTATCAGCCTTAGCGATGACCAATACGGGCTGCTGATATTTGGAGCAGATACTGCTTTTGCTCCCTCAATTTACATCATAAAAATGTAAACCCTGCCACACTGGATTTGTTTTCGGAATCTGCTCTGCCATTTCTTTAAAAATAATAAACTCCGATCAGTGTCACTTCTGCAATCATCTTACGTTCATATCACCCAAATTATGTGTGCAATGTACATCATATGGATGGGTGCACTGCATATGGTTAACTGTGCAAGGGTAGAAGGCTTTCATCACCAGCTACAACACAGCCTTGATACATTGCTTGCTGACATATTATAAGACAGATATAATCAGGTCGTCACAAAATGTCCTTTGTCAACACATTTTAAACAATTTAAATTGTAAAAAAATATAAACCTGAAAAGTAGCCATTGAAATAAAGTGCTTGATTAGTAATTTAAGACTGCCATGGTACTAGTGGGGGAGGGGCAGTGCATGGGCTGCACGTGAACTGCAGCGTCTCCAGCAACACAGAGCTGAAATCGTCTATCACTAATGCATGCATGAACACTTACATATGTGCATACGTACGTGCATACGTATGTGCATGCGTGCCTAAAGAGCTTAAGGAGTGTTTTTTTTCACTATGGGAGTTTGTTTGCTAGCTTGTTCAATGAGAGGATGTAAGACTAAGACATTGTGGCTAGAAAGGGAATATTTGCACACACTCTATGGCTCCTTTCTGTTTGTCGTAGCTGGCGGTCAGTCAATGTCACTGTAATACTGATGTTAGAGGACTTGCGGTTATTGCTTATGGAAAAGTGGTTTAATATACAAATGGTTTGATTGGCTAAATACACAGAGGTTTGTCATCGACACAGATAACAATAGCGTTTCCAAATATTCATAGCCATAGTTGTGTCTGTGGCGACTTCATTGTGTGCCTAAAGAACTCACCTGTTTTTACAGCAAGACAACTCTAAGCCCTGCTTTTCGTAAGGTGCCTTCAAGTCTCAAGAGGGCTGACGTCTTTTTGCTTTTCAAAGAGCAGAGCATCTTTCCCTGGAAAGTTAAATCTGAATTAACTAGCTACTTGCTGCTGATAACTCGTTCTCTTCATTTTCATGCAAGTAAAAAAAGCTCATACCCCAGGCAAGCTAAGCTAGTTAGTTAGATAACTACAGTAGGAAATACAGACTTAATGTGTCTGTGCGCTCTGTGCACTGAAGAGGCTGTACGATTTGGGAGTTTATACCTCTTGAAAGACTCCCCTGTGGAGGAGTGAAACATTGCTTTGTCACCACTGTAGGAAAAGGGAGAAATAGAAGGGCAGAAGAGAAGCACTCCCTTCTATTCTTTTCTATTATCTCATAGCTATAGAATATGAAACAGCAGAGGCAGCCATGTGTTAGGAAATAATGATGAAGGGACCACAGTGGTACAGAAGACGGTGTATAATTACTCAGCCCTGGCAGTAAATTTTGACCCCTCAGGATTTCGGAACCACTGTGGCAAGCCCATTCATACAGATATGGCAGCTTTGGGACAGCCATAACTTGTGTTATGATGTAGGCACACTGTATAAATGATTTGTCGAGTTTGCAGAGAGAGGTGGTGTAAAGTGCTAAGTAGAGATGCACCGATTGACCGGCTGGTGACCGGAGTTGGCAGATTGTCACGTGATCGGCCATAACCGGCGACTGGCCGGTCAGTCTGACATATGCCGATTTCGTGCCTTTTAAGCCGCATGATTAACATTGCGGAACATCAGCGTTCCAGTTCCGTTTCCGCTATTTGTGCGTAGCAGCAGCGCACCGCTGCTCCATCAGCTGTTTATGAAATGTCATAAAGTCGTAATTATACACGCCTCTGCGGCGCAGTCTGCTCTACTGATCTCAGGCGAACAGTCAGCCAGGGATGCATATTAAAAACTTAGTAATCTTCCCTCAGCGTTTAGTTTTGTTGCTAAGATGTGTGTAAGATGAGCGGTGACGTTAAATCATCTGTTTCAGGTAACTGCACACTAGTGTACAGTATTTGCTGGATCGTTCCGAGGTGACAGTCGGTAGCTAACATTAGCAGATAAGCCCGTTGGTATTGATCATATTTATGCACAATGACAAATAAAGCAAACTTGCTAATAAAGGAACTACACTACCAAACGTCCTCTTTTGCCCGGACATGTCCACTTTTTACCTACTGTCCGTTTTTTTTTAATAAATTCATTAAAATGTCCGGTTTTCACTGTTTTTCATGGGACCATTAAGCGTGTACTTAAATTGACTGGCACTTTGCTCAACACAATACTACGGTAGGCTACTTTGTTGTGTGACGTAATTCCCGAGAGGCTGCCTTGTGAGCGGCTCTGCGATGCGCACATACACAGGGACCAGGGCAGACAGACAGGGACCAGGGCAGACAGACAGGGACCAGGGCAGACAGCGGAGCCGCATTACACACAAAATGCCGAAGCGTTTCCTGCTAAAGATTTCCCACCGTGGTCAGAAAACACAGGGGAGACACTTTGTTTCTCTCACTGTGACTCTAGAGTTGGTAGGACTTGCTCGCTGTCACTCTCACTTCTCCCCCGCTCTATATCTCACACACACACACACACACACACACACACACACACACACACACACACACACACACACACACACACACACACACACACACTCGCCGTCTCGACGCACACACTAGCGCACAAGTATAAACATCAGGCCACTTACAACCATAAAACAAGACTAGTGCAGCTACACAGTTGAACTGCAAAAAAAAATGTCCCACATACCGTCCCGGTCGGGACCGGACAAGTGGGAGGCGGAGTGCACTGTGTGCAAAGCTGGCACATATGTTTCAGTGTCTTTATTATTTATCTTATTACCTTGAAAAGGTATTAAGAGATATTTTGTTGAAGCTGGATTTTCTAACACAGAAGAGGTCATATTTAGAACATTATTTCATATTTATTTATTTTAAAAGAGAGCTATTATTTTGTTACATGTTGTTACAGATTTTATTTTATTACAGAAGTTATTTTTGCACAATTGAGGCATAATAAAGCATGTTCATAACCTCTGAGAATCACCACTGTATGGATTTGTCTCGAGGCCAGGCCGAGTGTCCTTTTTTTTGGAAATCAAAATATGGTCACCCTAAACTACACGCGGTTTTCAGGTAACGTTACTGGTGACGTTCAAACAGGCCTGTGTATGTTTTGAGAAATGTCTTTATACTGAAAGTCTGTTTATTATATTATTTGTTATTTATATATTTTATTGCCATTACCAGTTTTCATACATACAGAAGTTTAGTTTGCTAAATATATCACATTTCTTTAGTTGGATATTGGATGTGAAAAGAAGGAAATGGTTCTTCCATAACATTGCACTTTAGATGTGTGTGACTTTCCCACACCAGGAGTATTTATATAGTTCTATTTTATAGCGAGTGATTATCTGTTCAAAACATTTTCTATGTTCTATTACAGAAAAGAGAAAATAAATGTGTGTGCTGTAAAGTGGTTAGAAAAAATGAAATCGGCTAAAATCGGTATCGGCAGGTCAAACGCAATGAGAAATCGGCCTAGAAAATTGTAATCGGTACATCTCTAGTGTTCAGTATCTTTTTGACTGAAGTGTTATCGAGCTCTTTGCGCGGATGTTTAAGCCAATGAGATGTAAATGTCTCGCTGGCATTCTCTACTGTCTCTTAGTGATTGTACAGCTCATAGCAAAACATTATACTCCAAGGCAGATGACTTATAAACTTTTTGTCCAGGACTATAAATTGTATATAGACCCCATAATTGTCCACAGCTGTTTTATTTTAACATCCATTGTCATGGTTTAATTTTTGGACATTGTGGTGAGAGCTTTTTCCCAGTATCCGCTTTCTTGTCGCAGGTGGATGTTTGGATGAAGAGAATGTGATTTTTAAGCTGTAGATGGCAGTGGGCAGCTGCCCTCAGTTTACCCTCACTGCAGGGTTTTTACAGCCTAGAGCCTCACAGTGGGGGGATTTAGTATATAGTTGTCTGTAGCTTCAAAATGTATTGGTATGTCTAAGCATAAGAGCCTTTTGAGTTTTCTTCCTTCACATAGGCTTACATAGCTAGGATATTTCGAGGGCTAACATCATCAGAAGTTGTACATGTATGTTAATTGCCTTCCATGTTACACCTTGTCAATATAATCTCTCGAGTAAACCTGTGCTTTCTTTCACCAAATCAATTCAGCCACAAGTTCTAATGAGTGTCTTCAATTGAGCTCTCAACCTGTAATGATTAGGCCTGTAATTATTGCTGCTATTTGTCCTCTGTGTTTGTGATATCCAATTGATTAGCCACCCGTTACGACAGAATTGCTTTTTGTGTACCAGTAATTACTCCTTGTCTCTGGGATTCAGCCTGCTGTTTATACCTGGCTCTCCCAGTGCCTTCCCTATTTTTGGTCGATGGTAACAGTGGGTTTTGATAAAAGAGAAGCCTCTGCCCCAGTGGACTCCTTGGCTAAATGTGGAATTGGCATGCCTTTCATCCATTTCCTTTGATTCACACACCACAGTTTGAAATTCAGTGACTCTGTGCTTTTGGGAAATGTCACATTTCTTATCCCCCCGCCTTACCTCTTAAATGTACTCCAATCTTCAGTTGTTTTTGAATCGCTCTTGTTTCGAAGACGTTTAACACGTAACTAAATTCAGCTCTTTGTGTAGCTTGGCTTATTGGCTCTGCAGCATTTAACAAAGAGTTTAGGGAGGAGAGTTTGTGACCTGAAGGATGCAGATTTTGTGGTTTAAGAGAAATGAAACCCCATCTCCAACTGGTATTAAAATTGGATTGGAGTGATCCGATAACACATGGACAGCTTTTAGTACAGATGGGAATGCACCCATTTTAGGCCATGAAATAGGTAACAGAATCTTAGTCTATATTTGATCAGCACTGCCTAGTTTAATCTATTTCATCTGAATTTTTGTAGCCTCCGTTGATGCAATATAGGAAACCATATGGCGCCCACTTCCTGTTGAAAAACTATTGTATTACTACCAAACACTACAGCACTGAAATATGTTTCTAAGAAATCAAAGTAGGCAATACAGTAACAATTTTGATTTATATTCGACCGACCATGGCTTGCCTAGCATACTGAATACAGAATTTCAAGTTCAGTGACAAAAACCTAGTACACTTAATTTCTTGTATTGCCTTTTGGGTCGTCTGTGTTTGGTGTGTTTTTTAAATTGATCAACGCATGCAGTTTAGATAGTGTTGGGTCTCTGCTAATGTTTTTGTTTTTTTTCTCCATCTTGAGAGATCTGGATACTGCTTATGCCTGCAGAAATTTAATTGTGCATTTTTCATAATAAGTTTAAACCATAAATGATTCAACAGTGAAAACCATATCAGGTACCTGAACTTTGAAAGGGCTCAGGCTGCTGTAAAAATGTATTAATGAAAAACTCAATATTGACTGTTTCTCCCCTGCATGTGTGGAACACGCTTCGTTTTGTTTCACAGGTTCAACACTGCGCTGCTTCTGTTTGGTCTCTCAGTGGTAGGCATCCGCTATTGAATTAGTAAAGTGAATGGCTGTGGCTTAACCGTGTTTCATGGCTCTCACCATCAGTCCTTTTTAGACAGAAAGATTATGGGTTTAATGGCATTTACATTGCATATCCTTCAGGTCTATTTTATTTACATTGCCATTATATGTGGTGCAATCTTTATTACATTGATCACATAATATTGTTGCCACCCACTGTGTCCACATTGCAGTTAGTGACACTCATCTCTGTGCATGCTCTTAATCTCCAGTGCTACTTATAATTTCCCATCTGGTGCCCATGTAGTGTGCAGAGACTGTCACAGAAGCATCTGTTGCAATTGTCCGCTCATCAGTTGTCAGCCCAATATATTCATCAGACAGGATTTTTCTTTGGAGGAGTCACATGTGGACGGATGGATGGCTACGTGACTTAACTGTAGTATTTTGGCTAAAGATCATGGATTTACCCCAGTAATCTGAGACCCTGTGAAACGATATGCTGCAAATGAATTGCACCAGCTCATCAGTTAGGTTACATCAGTTAGTTAACGGCTGACATTTTGTTTTTTGGAGTTGAAAAGTACTGACTGTGTGCTCGTTTACATGCTGAAAGCTCAGTCTCTGTACAGGTTAGGTTATAATATTAGCTGTTGTGAAGTAATATTTTAGTTGATCTGTGCAAATAGTACAGTTAAAAGCATCCTTCTGCTGAATCTTGCCTTTTATTGAGGGAATACAAAGATGACCCACATACATTTTTAGTTAATCAGCAGGAGAATTCATTGCTGTAGGTACGTTTATTTATTCTTGACCATCCGTTTCATGTGTGAAAGCTTTGCCTGTGGACCCACTGCGTTGTTCAAATTTCATGCCCTATCTAGGTTCAGTCAGGGACATTCTTGGGAAATGGGAAGCTAAGCTTTGTGGGGAATTGAAAGTATTACAGGCCACACTAAGAGGAGCTTAATGTTTTAATAGACGACCAGTTTGCTTTGAACTCTGACAGATTCAGCTGCATTTCTGCAATCATTCAGTGGAATATGAATTGTATGATAGGAGCTGTTTTAAGAATGATCAAGGTAACATCAGTCAAACCTCTTTTAGGTAGGTTTCACTTTACATTCTGTACACTAACGACTTAATACGGGTGTAAGGGAGGCCGCCTCATCTTGTTATGCTCATACCCTCATCTTACCTAAGAACGCATTCTGCACAGTAATTGCTGTGGTGTTAAA
>NC_041344.1:12831442-12853942 GCF_004354835.1 Perca flavescens | reverse complement strand
GTCAACACTCCCGTTTTACCGGGTTTCTCCCGTTTTCTTGTTTTTTTTTAGCCCTATCTCCCGGACCCCTCCCAGTTTGTTATTTGTCCCGGGAAACTCCTGTAACATGCATGGCCCAAACTCCTTCATATATAATCAGACTAATATGTTTGTCTAATGTTGACCAGTTGCCAGATCGCGTATGAAACGCATCCTTTTCACACAATCCACACACACCAATTTTCAACACGTTTATCACCTCAACCTGGCAACCTATAACCCAGTTGCGCAGTTGATCTCTGCCCAAGATTCGCGGAAATAATTTCAGACCATGCATCTTACCTAGTCATATCGACAACCTCCATGTTTTTTGTAAGGTGTGTCGCATTGATTTTAATGTAGCGCACGGCGGGAAAAAAAGACATTACCCAGCACATTAAAACACAGCGGCACCATCGCGCAGAAAAGGCACATAAGGACACACAGGCAATTTCATCCTTCATCACAAAAGGACAGACAGAGCACTGTACCAGTGTTAAAAACTGCAGTGCAGTGTTTAAGTTATGTTTTAATTTATATTGCAATGTAAATAATACACTTAAAAACACTTACAGTACACTGTACGTAAACTGTAAACACAACCCCCCCACCACCACCAAATGTTGGCAGGTATGACTTAAAGTGCATAATTTTTGAAAAGGGGGGATACCAATGTTTGTAGGCTAAACAGGACTATGGTGTGCTCCGCATGCACAATAGCTGCAGTATCATTTTAGATCTGATTTCCCTCAACAAAAAGTATGCAGAATTCAAATTTAATTTCAACTTTTTAAAAGACACAAATTTGCCCTTTCATCCAGTTTCCTTTTTGCCTGTAAGCGTTCCTTCTGCCACTGTTCTTTCCTTCTTTACATTTGAGCAGATAATCTCTCTTTTTGGCAGACAACGAAGGAAGAAAGTGTCTCTTTATTCAGTCAACTGAAAGAGGTCCATGAGAGGCACAACGGTGGCCCTTTGACAGGAACCCTGCCTCTTATTTACATGTGTGCTATATGTTAGAGAGCCGTTTGTGCATTGCTTTCGGGCATAATTGATATGCCGAGCTTGTTCGCTCTGCCACTCTTGCCAGTTCTCACGCCCCACCCAACCTCCCACACATTTTACACAGCACACAAACACAAGCTCACAAGGAGAGGAGAAAGTTTTCTTACCTAGATGGTGTTGATCGGTGTGTGGATGACGGGCGGCGCAGGGAGGCAGGGAGAGAGGGAGAAAACACAAGGAGAAAGCTTGATTAGTGTGCGAGTTCAGCACTTGTAACCTCTCCTACGGCGTGTTAAGCTGCTATCTCTTGTTCGGCTCAAACAGGTTGATGCGGAGAGTATGCCTTAACAAATCCACCATGCACTCCTCTGGGTAAAACACCCTCTCCTCCACTTTTTCTTATTCCTCTCCTTTTCACATTTCCCCATCCTTGACAAAGAAGAGGCCATGCACTTTTTGTTATTCTCGCTCTACTTTTTTTTAAAGATTATTTTTTGGGCTTTTCCACCTTTGTTTGACAGGTCAGCCAGGTGAGAAAGGGGGGGGGGTGGGGAGAAGGGGCGAAGACATGCAGGAAATCATCACAGGTCAGATTTGAACCCTGGACCTCTGTGTTGAGGCATAAACCTCCAAGTATATGTGCGCCTGCTCTACCCACTGAACCAACGTGGCACACTCTCTTCTAGTTTCTTTTACCCTTAGCTTCTATTCCCTCTGCAGCCATTTCCTCCTCTAATCTCCTCCTGGAACTCCACTTTTAACCCCTTTTCTTCTCTTTCTCCTCATGCTCTCCAGCCTCATATTTTCTGCTCTCTTACCACTTGTACCAAACAGACAGAACACCCCCTGTGGGAAGCCAGAAACAGGTGAAAACCCCCAATTAGAAACCGTAAAACCAGCAGGTGGGTCTCTGTGCAATTGCTTCGCATGACAGAGGTGACCCTTTACTACACCTTGCATCACTTTATTCCCTCCCTTTCCTGTCTGCAGCCTTCCAGAGGTGGACATTTACTCCTCCCCTCACTACCCCTCGGAGGGGGGGTGGGTGTACATCAAAAATCCAGAGGCACGGGTCAAATACAAGGATGGATTGGGAGTGTGCTGGGTAAAAAAGCAGAGCATGGGCTTAACAGATTAGCTAAAACTCCTGAGATGGTAACCACAGGAAATAAAATGTGCTAAGTTTTTTTTTTTTTTTTTAAGAATTAAATCCATATTTCCCAGCCTGTTCCTTCCTGTTGCAAAGAGGATGTTGCTACTTGCCCCGGGCATGACTGAGTGCAGTTATACAGTATGCACTATAGAAATCTCATTATTCCTCACTTTCAGCAGTAACCGGATTTCAGAAACATGTAAGCGGGAAGCCTGGCTTCCTTTTACAGGTTAAGGGATTAAGCAAAACCCTGCCAATGCAGATACATTTCTGCTGGTGGAGAAGCCTGATTACTTGGACATATACTGTACACCTTGATCTGGTTTCTTTAAAGTTGTTCTAAGCATGTGAATGGAAAAATAAACAGGACAGAGAAAGTTGTTGGCTGCATATTAGGGCTTTTTATTTGAAATTCAAACTACTGCTTAAAAAATTACATTTTGGGTCTGTACTGTATTGATCTGACTGAATTCCTGATTTCAAGATTCTGTGTATATACGTAACATGCTGTGCCTTGTACTCCACTACACTCAACTCGACCTGTTGCCCTCAATATTTTAATAAGGCATTTGTTGTATTCAGCGTTAATGTAAAATGGAGTAAAGCCGCGAGGCACCACAAATGAACAGAACAACGCTGCAACGTATTTTACGATTAGGTTATGTGGGTTAATTAAACAAATTACTTGTTAGTCGTCATCACCCCAACTGCTTATTGGTATATCTGAAACAATAAATAGCCATGCTCACAGTTACAATAGTTATACAAGATATTTCACTCTGAAGCACCACCTGGAGGGTTCATCCTCCGGGGACCATGAATGCATCCATAATCCAAAATCCTCCTGCGACTACACACATATGTATTGAACTAAAACGGTTAAACCGTGTTTCAAGTATTTGAAAGAGATAGATAGGCAACCCCTCTGGATTGAAGGCACAGGCAGGGACAGGCAATGAGAGCACATTTTTATGTGTTTTGTGTATATATATATATATATATATATATATATATATATATATATATATATATATATATATATAATTTCTTATCGCATTTAATTTAAAAACAAAACACCTAAAAGTATGATAATAAATGTTTTGACAACAGAACGCATGATAAAGAAAAACAATCCGATTACTAAGCAGCTTAATGTAAACTGTGGTTTTAGAGTGTCCAGGTTATAAAAAAAAAGAAGCACCAGTGATTATAAGATAAGAGAGCGTGACAGCTTTTGATAACAGTTCAAATGCTTTCCGACAAGGTAAACAGATGTGTGTTGCAGTAATAGCTGAATAGTGTAAGAGTTGAGTATTACATACTGGATGTGAAACTCATACACAGCATTTCTTCGCAATGAGAGTCTCCTTCATTTACAGCAATTATGATGATAAATATGGTAAGATTTTATGGATTTTAAAATGTTAAACACAGCATCTTTAATACCAACACCTCTTTAGGGCCATATTAGAGCTCCGACACTAGTTCTCTCTCCCAAAACTCCTAACAATCACTCCAGGAACCAATCGCTCCTCTACTGTAAATATTCCTAAATGTCTTTTTGGGAGACGACGTTGGCAACGACAACTTTTTCTGTAGAGCCCTAAGCTCACCAATTACTGTGAGTTGAGGACACTTTGCAGCAGCCATTTTCCACTGGGCGCATCGGTTACATCCAAAATGAAGGAGACATAATATGACGATTATATACGATATTGGGGGGGGTGCTTTAGTAAACTGACTGGATTCTGTCGCTGGATCCGGGTCTGTCTGTCTGTCTGTCTGAACGGCCCGCGTGGAAATAGACCTTGCGCGTATCTTTAGTGGAGCGGAGAGCCGCTTCACGCACGCTTCTGAGACGCGCCGTGGCGCAGTTGGTGGAATATCAAGCATTAACTTGAATGGCTGCGATTGCTCGCTGGGCCCCCGAAATGCAACACGGACGCGCCTGGTGGAAAATACTGGTAAGGTCTAAAAGTCCCTTTAAAGTCAGCCAGGCAGCCGTTCAGTCAGACATTCAGTCAGCTGTTCAGAGAGCCTGTAGCGACGGGGAAATTTCCTGTGGTTAAAGCAGGAAAAAAGAAAGAAATTCAGCATGCTGAGGAGGCAAACATAGCCTGTGTGTGTGTGTGTGTGTGTGTGTGTGTGTGTGTGTGTGTGTGTGTGTGTGTGTGTAACAGAAAACCAAAAGCTAGTGATATTGTTTTTTTATTTTCAGAAAGAAAAACCAGGGATTTCCTGAAATCTTGAAGAGAAATAGGGGAGGAACAGTAGCAAGTTGTGCTGAAATGATTAGTCCATTGACAGTTTTACTAATCCACTATTCAACCAGACAGCCAGTCCGGTATGAAGGCCCTTTTTAACTAACTGATGTGTGTCATAAAATGGTGAAAAAAGGCAAGTATAATCTCCTAGAGCCCAACGTGACATGCTCTAATTGTTGGTTTTATCTGACAATCTGAACAGACAACAATTCATAATTGATCATCAAAATGGTTGCCGATTAGTTTTCGGTCCTTTACGCTCTGCTATAATGAAAATAAGTATTATTTACCACCTTAATAATGGTCAAACTTTTAACACGTAGTTTCTGGTCAGCTGGGCATCAGACTTTTTGGATAAAAGGAAAGGCCACTGGCCGACCATCATACAACTCCAGGCATTCTCCCAATAACAGCAAAGCACCAAACCTTGAAACAAATCACACATTATTTCCAATGTGACAAAAATCACACAGGACAGTACCAGTCTCCCGGATTAGGCCTCCCATAAATCTTTGCGGCGCAGGGAACAGCTGCACCAAGCGTTGAACGATGAGCAGCACTTCTGCTTTAAGGCTTTGTTAAATGCCACGCTACAGAATGCAGAGCGCATTGTAGGAAATTCATGGCCACTAAATATCAAGCTAGGTTCTGTCGATTAACATGCAGGGAATATATCAGACAGAACAAAGCCTAGAGGAGCCTTAATGGGAAACTTAATAGTTTTGCTCTTTCGAAACATGTGCATGCAGTGTTTATTAGGCTCTTTGGTGGTAAGTACAGTGCTGGATGGTTGTAAAGAGGTACACAAGTCATACAATTCACCAGCACACCAGTGAAAGTGTCCCAAGGGGAAATATGCACTGCCTAAATTCATGTTGGTGTAAAGCAAAAGAGAAAAGAATATGATTTGAAAACAAATAAAGGGCAAAGTGCTTTCTGAAAAGGTTACACAGTTATCACTGAGGTTTCCAACCAGTTTTTGTCAGTGTGTGAGGCAGAGAAAGGTTGATAGTTGTCAGGTCCAGGCATAGCTCTCACCCCCCTCAGGTGTTTTGACATTTTAAGTGAATTTAAGCGCGGCGGTCTTCTGCTGCAACCCTACACCACAGCAGTCTCCATGCCGACAGAAGCACCAGCAGTTGTCTTCCAGAACCAGCCCTGACATTTTGTCTTCTTCTCGGCGTGAAGTGAGTGTGTGCGCCTTTGTGTGTGTATCTTTGTGTGTGTGTGTGTGTGTGTGTGTGTGTATCTTCATATGTGCCTCCTCACAAGCTGATGTGCTGCACTTCTTCCTTCCACCCACCACTTTCTTCAGATAAAGTAACACATGAAACCTGCACACATACAGGTGTCAAACCGCAGAGGGAGGTCTGCGTGGGCTGCAGAATGTGAGAGAGAGAGAGAGAGAGAGAGAGAGAGAGAGAGAGAGAGAGAGAGAGAGAGAGAGAGAGGAAAGATGGAGAGGAAATCATCATCAACACACCAGCTATGTCTTCCAGTAAAGTTCCAAGCAGAGCCATGTACTTGTAACCTGGAACAACAGAGAGGATGCTGGACCTGCTGCATAGTTATCTACAAGACCAAGAGGCCTGTTAGAAAGACTGTTTGGCATTTTCAATTAATTACTAAAACACACAGCATTATCAGATCAGACTAACATTTTCCTTTTGTAACTGAGACGCCACGTAATTAGATTAGTTTCAGTTTAACTGGATTATTTTTCACTGTAGTTACAAAACAGCACGGAATGATCACAAGCACAGAATTTTAATGAGCCGACACCGGAAAGTAGTGATTCAGTGAGTTTACCCACTCAGTCACCCTTTGACCGACATTGTATCTCTTTATTCTCGTGCAGCGAACCATCTCTGCGCCCTTTCACCCAGCAGGTTACAGTACGTATTCAGCAGATGTTCCTGCCATTACGTGTGCTCTGACAAAACAAATACCTTGTGTGTTTTCACAAACTGAGTAGGTCTGGGTATGTCTGGGACATTTTCACTGCAATTTTAGTGATCTGATACCAGAGTTTCAGTACTGATATCAAACAA
Organism: Perca flavescens; assembly: GCF_004354835.1. NCBI lineage: Eukaryota > Metazoa > Chordata > Actinopteri > Perciformes > Percidae > Perca > Perca flavescens. The sequence goes on along the minus strand of NC_041344.1, from coordinate 12,847,451 downwards.
TAAAATATGTAATATGTACTGTATGTTTTCTTACAAGACTCTTACCTTATTAAAGGCAAAGTTCTCAAATGTTAAATGGTGTTTAAACGCAAACACCTGTACGGGACTTCAGTATATTTCTGAGTGTGTGTTCTGTGAGTCCTAGAGACCTAACAAATATTGTCTTGTTGTATTGATGTAGGTTGATCGATAAGGAATTATATTCAAAATACAGGCTTTATCATACCCCACATTATTATTTTATTTTATCAGTTTATTTGTCTGGGACAATACATATAGGCATTGTTACATCTAAAGTGCAACCGATGCAATGTATGTGGGACTTCTAGCCGTAGGCTAATTTGCTAATTTGTCCCTGGTTAGGCTTTACTTGATTTATTGTTTATTTTGGCACAGTTTAGTTTCTTATAGTTTAGAATGTTGCATAAGCTGCATTTGTATTAGTTTACTATAAAAAATGGCTATAGTGCATAGTTTCTGTTGCCCCCATGAGGAATTCTAAGTAATGACAACAAAACTGTCGGCGTGTCCACATGATACAAGCCTACCATGATCAAATTAAGTCTTAATTAGCTTTAAAGCAACTCATTTGGCAATGGCTTAAATGTAACGGGCGTTCGTTAATATGAAAAAGTTACGCACTAGAGCTTTAAATTATATTTGTCTAAATAAAACTGTCTAAAACATTTAATGCCTGCTTTTAGTACACAGTTTTTGCTACAGACACACTTCCATAAAAAACACATAGTCAGCCCAACAACAGAGCATCAAACATTCTTTTTTTGTTGAGAAACTTAAAATGCTTTCATCTAAGTAGGTCATTTCAACAGCAGTAGAAAACTATAGATACAAGGACAATGTTTAAGGACATAATAACCTAGTTAGTCAACAAGCTGGACGTTATAATTAATGCAGCTTTTACAACTGCACATGGAGCATATTTGATGTCATTCACATACAGAAAACAGTTATATGTATATTGGTCGGAGTGGGGTGCTGACCCCCTCAGATTTTCCGCTTGAAGCGCATCAAAGAAATGTCATATAATGTACTTCTATTATTGCTTCCATTGCATTTTGGCCTTAAGGTTTCCACAAGCAACGGAGCGGCTTTCCGACTCTGCTGTCAGACTCTGAATGATAATGGTGCGCTGCAGGGTGCAAATCAGCATTTAGGACTTTTACATTTTATGCAGGAAGTTGAAGTTATTCTCTAGGGCTTCTGTTCTGAAACTATTCTCTTTGCATTGCTGTTAAAGCTTCACAACTTGAATGGTTCGTTAATGAAACACAGCCTAATGTTTTTAACTTTGTTTATTGTGTTTGCTTGTAAAGCTAAAGATTCTGGGGGCAAATTCGCCTCCGATTACGTCCCGTTGCAGCTAGGTTAGAGTGAAATTACAGCATCCGAGGTTTTAGATGCTTCCTTCTTGTACCCTTATCTTGTGAAGCAGGCCAGTACAAGGAAACACCTAATTGGTTCCAGAAACGCTGTTCAACATGTCCAGCTCTTGATCTGTGGCCTTTTACTGCAAGTGATCTTTGAAAACCGCAGCTTCCTCCAGTGTGAGATACTGTAACGCTCATGGGGAAGTCATACTGTAACACATCACTAGGCTGCTAGTTCCTGTTCTAGAGGTGTAAATCTTGACTGATTTGACGATTATGATAAATAAAAAATGATTATTCGAACATGTTGAGCCAAAAAAAAAAAAAAAAAAAGTATTTCTGTGGTGGTATCAGAGCTATTTATCACATCACTCTCTGTCTGTCTCTCATGTACTTATTTGCAAACAGAAGAGAGAGTGTGGAACTATACAGGCTAGCACTTTTCAAAACCAGGGTTACAAAGTGCTTTGCAGTTACAAAAAGACGGTAAAAGCCTTTGAATAAATAAATACAACAAACACAAGCAAAAATGGTTAAACAAAGAACAAACCAGGGCGCGAAGGCATCAATAAAATGCAATGGATAAGTGATTTAAATAATTAGCTAAAAGTAACAGTTGAAACGACCATTTTCCGCCACTTCCATTTTGTCGTATTAAGAACGCACACTGAACCAAACTGACCTGAGCAATGACAGTTCAATGAATGTAGTGTGTGCTGCGAGGCCTTCAAGCATCGACAGCCGCAGGCCCAGAGAAAACTCTGTCGAACTGAACAGAAACTTATCCATGAGAAATTCTGTCCACACAACAAAGAAGGCAAAGGTTGGCCGATTACCATTAGAAAAGAACACTGGCAGTGAAACAGAGCCGGCATCTAAGTCTGCTTAAAATTGTAAATTGGGCCAAGGCCTTTTGAATGCAGTATCAAGTCTGACACTTCATTATTGTGTACTTTACATCAATTTATTTTGCGAGTAGGAGCTTGGCAGCAAGAGGCTAATTTTGTCTTGCCAGGTCTCGTATGTGTGTGTAAGTGTGTGCGTGTTTCTGCAAAGTGCATACACATCCTCACTAGGCCTGTCTTGCTACTTAAGAATACAATAGTCAATGCAAACAGGAAGTTCAGCCGGGCGCTTCCTGTGGTTTATCCAATCAGACACTTCCTTTTTATGTGTGTGTGTGTGTGAGTGTGTTTTGCTGGCATCCTGGGGGGGTCAGTTAGGGAGTTCCATAAGGAGAGTTGCTATAAAAACATTAAACAGAAGCGGCAAACAAACAGTCGACGTTAAGGGAGAGAAGAGTTCTTCCATCCTGACTACACAAGAATCAGAGGAAATCAAAGCTTCGCCAAGTTACCCTGCCTCAGCAGCAGCAGCAGCAGCAACATACTGAGGCGCTATGAGCACCTAAGTGTGTGTGTGTGTGTGTGTGTGTGTGTGTGTGTGTTTGTTTGTTTGTTTGTGTGTGTGAGTGAGTTTGTGTGTTCACTGCTTAGCTGTCAGTCCTCAGACACCCACAGAGGGAGAGGTTGGCTGGTGTTTTCAAAGAAGAGCCATGTGTGCGTTAAGCTGTTGGAGATGACCTGACCTGGATAGAGGCAGCGGGGGAATAAATAAATAAGCTAAAAGTAATTCTCAGAGCCCTCACACCTCTGTGTGTGTGTGTGTGTGTGTGTGTGTGTGTGTGTGTGTGTGTGTGTGTGTGTGTGTGAGAGAGAGAGAGAGAGAGGATTATCGATGCAGACATTTTCGACGCTTTCCAGGTCAAGATCAATGTGTATTTGAGGTAAAGACTCAGTATGTAGTGTGTGTTTTCCCTCTTTTAATCACGTCTCTGTGACCACACATACATGTGCTGTATGTCTAACACTTTATGTTGCGCGCGCGTGCGCGAGCGTCTGTAGTCCTATCAAAGGGGCTTGAGGGCTTATATTAATGAAGCATTTCTCTCTGCGGACTGCGTCAGTACAACAAGCCCCTGACGTGATTAATAACTGCCTTGTATCCCTGGTGTGTGTGTGTGTGTTTATGTGAGTAGCCCCGTCAATTTCTTAGTTTATGTACAATATATGATGCAAGTGTGTGTGTGTGTGTGTGTGTGTGCGTGTGTTTTGCGAGTGCTTATTCGAGCCCGACCGATACATTGTCCGTGCTGAAATTATACTTTATTATTGTCTTAATATATTTGCCCATACGACACTTTGTTAAATGTCAATTATAGTTTATATTTTGAAAACCATTTTGTGGCATGCATTTTTATACATTTGAGCCTTATTTTTGCACCGCATTTTTCTCTTCGGATACCTGAGCTCATGTTATTTCCCGATACTGATGCCCAATCCCGCACCGGTGCTCTCTATTCCCCAGATTTAAAATCTGTATACCACACTACGTGGCACTAATTGGGATCTGTTTTATGCAAGGTAACATGAGGCCAGAGATTGCTATGGCTCTTAAAAGTGGGCAGCTTGTCGTATCACAATGAATCTATCTAATGGCGGCAACATGTAATGTTAAAATCATATCGCCGACGAAACGGGGCGACGCTCAATCTGCCTAAAAGGCTCAGTATTGGCCCTTTATTGACTAGTGCATCCTTATTTGTTTCTTATCAATATCTATTAATACTTATTTAAATTTTTAAGTTTACAGTTAAAATCAACTGTTATATTTAGGGAATGCTTCTTTTTTTAAAGTCTAGTTTGTGTGTGTGTGTGTGTGTGTGTGTGTGTGTGTGTGTGTGTGTGCTCATGATGGCCAATGGAAAAGCCCAAGTCAACATTAATGAGGAGTACATTAGCTTTTCCTGTTTATGGCTCCATGCTCTGCCAACAACTCTGCTGTCTCTGCCGTCTAATAAGCTCTCTACCAGTGTTGTCTTTCTCTACAGTACGCCACACCGCTTAAAGCTTCCGGCTGTAATGAGCCAAATGGTTTAATGCAACCACGAAACAATGATACAAAGCTAAACACATCTATTTTACATGACGAGCAAGATAAGGCACTGTGAGGTTTGTAAAAATGGGTTTGTGCCTCGCATAATGTGTGTAAACTAAGTAGGTGGCTGTAAACATTGTCGTTGGTGTATGTGAGCACCCACATTATCTCTTAAGCTTATTGCAGCCCTGCTTAGCAAGGTGCTCATCATCCATCTTCATTTCCCATGGTGCCAGCGCTTGTGTATGTCTGTGTGTTTCTGTGTGTGTTGAGAGAGTATCGAGCGAGAGGGGGAAGACATGAGATTCAGAGAAAGTGCAATTGTTTGTGACCGTTTACGTCTGACTGTGAAAGAGATCCATTACGGCCCGCTCGGTCTCACCTGATAGGATGACCTCCACTCTTTCTCCCTCCTTTATGTCTCAGTAAAGTCCCTTGTTCCCCTCTTATCCTCCTGTGCTGTGAAATTAGATGTTCTCCACGCCCAGTTTGCAAGACGCTGTCTGATGCACTTAATTTATTTCCACCCATATGACTGTACATTAACTCCCACTGATGTGAAACGCCTCACTGAGCCATAAGCTCTCGCCCTGCAACAAATCAACCTCAAAGACCACATGAGTGCGATTTCAAAAAACTCTTTACACGTATAAAAAGAAGAAGCCTGCAAGCAGAAACAAAATCAAATAGGCAGGAACATAGGCACACATCACTGGATTTTCTCTCCACTCAGTATCACACAGCTTCGCTTCTCATCCATTTTTTACCCTCCAATCTAACAGCATCAGTTTCAGCACTTGCCTAAGGCGGCAAAATGTGAATTTCTAATCATGACTAGCTTCCACAATTACTGATTGTAAAATATAAATCTATTAGCAAGAGTGAAATATCAAGTTTCATGCTGTAGGTCAAAAATAATCATTATCACCATCATATCTGATGCAAAAGTGCAGTTGTGTTTTGAATTAAGATTAATTATTCAGATTGTCAATATTAATAATCAGCACAACGACAAAAAAAACTACAGAGGGACACTTGAATCACAATCACATGAATTAACACAAGCTGTTGATGTTGATGAATTTCTTTTATAATAAAGATACATTTTATTAGGGCTGAACCATTTGAAAAAAAAAAATTCAAATTGCAATTTTTCTGCCAGATATTGCGATTATGATTCGATTGGCGATTTTTTCTTAAAAGTTTAGCTAAAGTTCAATATTCACTGTGTAACAGATAAAACATGTCATGGATCATTATAACATGAGACAACATCAAAACTGCTCTATATTCTTATGCAAGGATGATCATTTCGGTTAACAATCTGTGATATGTGGGGCTCATTCAGTAAGAGCGTGCGAGTCCTTTGCAGCGGCCCGGGTTCGAATCCAACCTGCGGCCCTTTGCTGCGTGTCATCCCCCATCTCTATCCCCCTTTCCGGTCTATCCACTGTCACTATCAAATAAAGAGAAAAGCCCCAAAAAAATCTGTGATATGTTACATTATTCCAGCATTTATCTTTTGAAAAATCAGTAAATATATTAAAAAGAGGAATACATTTTTCTAAACCAAATGTTACACCAAACATTCAACTAAATATTGCACATTCGAATAATCGCTGTCTTCACGATTAGCTAATCGCATTCTTACAAATCTCAATTTCGATTTGAAAACAATTAATCTTTCAGCCCCAATTTTTATATAGGGACACGCTATCAGAAATGTTTGCCATTAATTGTCAGTGTCTGCAGTGACATACTTTCTCGAATCACAGTGCAATTCATCCGAAAGAACATTTAAAAAAAGAAAAAAAGGAAAGGGCAGGACTGCAGGAGTAACATATGGCCTGTCTTGGTTGGCTGGGTTTGACCTCTCCGTCTGCATTTTTATAAAAATGTTTCAGAGTAGATCTCAATTTGATCTCAATTTATGTGTGAAGCTGGTTTGAAATGTTTCAATACTGGTGTCTATCAGTGGGGAACCTTCAGGGCCTTCTACGCCTTCAGAGAAGGCCTAAACATAATAATAAATAATAATTAATTAAATTTAATAATAATACTAATAATTAAGTATTCAATAAAAAAAATCTTTTTTATTTTTATTTTCTATCTCATTTAATTTAATACTATTGTATTAAATTAAATGAGATAGAAAAAAAAAATTTAATAAATTTAATAAATTTTCTCTCATCTATGTTCTAAAGTTAAGCTTACTGTCAAGGTCATGTCCTGAAAACATGTTATCCAATCAGAATTGTCTGTCTCTATTAAGGCCCAGTTAGCTGGCTCATTCATTGGTTAGGACTTCACGAATCCCGGGGAAGGCCAAGCTATGTGTTTTGGTGTGGAGAGTGACGGGCAAATCGACCAATCACGCTTTGATTTCAAGTGGGCGGGAAAAAAACAAAAGATCGTAGGCCTTCATGAAGTCCGAATCTCTGCAGAGTGGTGAGAGCGGTTGAGAGACAGAGTTAAAAGGCGGAAGACGAGAGTGACGTTGTGGCTAGCTTGATAGCATCGCCTTTTTCAAGGCGGCCTTTCACAGAAAAACTTGAAATAATAAAAAACGGAAGACCAACTCCAGAACTGAAAAAAAGAAAAGGTTAAGAAAGTGGAAAGGCATTTCAAGACCGAAAATGATCAGCGTTATCCATGGATGACGAAGCTGTACTGCTGGAGTTGTTTACTTTTTACAACTGTCAAGTCATCCACCTGGGTAAGCTGCGGATTTGTCAGCTTTACAAATCTGACAAAGTCAGCCCACCGACATCAAGATTCTGTGGCACACCTGCAAGCGACGGTCAGTTTGAAAACTTTTGGGGACACAAGAGTTGATCTTCAGCTAGATGAGCAGCGCCCTCCTCCTCCTCCGTGGAGCGGTCTTTCTCGGCTCTGAAGCACATCAAGACGCACGCCAGGAACAGTACTGGACAGGATCGCCTGGGAGCATTGGCACTGATGTCCATAGAGAAATCACTTCTTTTGGAGCTAAAATCAAAAGGACAAACTTTATGACGCCGCCCTCGCCCACTTTTCATGTAAGGTAGGCCTATGTTATAAACCACCTTGATTATTATTTCAAGGGATTAAGATTACTGGATGTATTTATTGCAGAGGTTGTCCCAGCGCAAATTGCCTTTTAATTCAATATCGAATCAATCAATCAATGTATCAGAAGTGTGCGGTTGGATTTTTGTTTTTAGAGGGTTTTTATTCCCCCCATGCTCACTTGTCTGTCCCTTTCCCTGTGGCGAATTAAGGAGGTATAGTATAACCTATAAATTAAAATTGTGACTTTAATTTACTGCACTATGCGTAATTGCGCATGGAGAGGCATTTGCACTTCATTGCAACTTTAAAACATAGTCTTTGTATTACCAGCTTTGTGTAACTTTTGGCGTATTGTGATTTTGAAGTTGTATTGTAGATTGATGATGCTCATGGATTTATTTGTCAATGTCTGAATGATTTGTAATGCGCCGTGATTTCTTAGCGCTGTCCATGGTGACGGGGTGACATTCTGGGTGACCTAATTTTATATTTCCAGATTTTGGCTTTAGAGTATGTTTATTTAATTTCAACTATGTAGCCTAAATGGTCTTCAGTTTTCTGAAGTTAATGTTGAGAATGTTTCTTGTTGCGGAGAATGTTATTAACATTATGGTCTATTTGTTTACATCTTTGTCATCGTTAATTAAAGGATTGCACTTGTTAAACCCTTTCAATTCATCGTACTGTTGCTTTTTTCCGCGATGATTTCTTTTCTCGGTGGTGATGGCCGAGGTGAAGGCCCAGCTGTAGTACTCACGGTTCGCCACTGGTGTCTATACACCATACTAAAGTTTAGTTACTGATGCAGATTATTTTCTCGATTATTTAAATAATCTTTAAATCATTATCATATCATAAAATCATAATAAAACGTGCTGGTCACATAAAAAGCCCAACGTGATGTCTTTAAATGTCTTGTTTTGTCTGATCAACAGCCCATAACCCAATTACATTCAGTTACACACAAACAAATTGTATATAAAAAAAAAAAAAAAAAAAAACTTGCATGCCAGTCTAAAATTGGCTACATTTTAGGAGTAGTGAGCTGATAAGCAGAGGTGTCAAAAGTATTCACATTCATTACTCAGGTACTCACAAGTATTGATACTAGGGTTTAAAAAGAAGTATCAACTCAAGCTTTTTCCTCAAAAAAGTGTAAAAGTACTGGTTTCAAAACTACTTAAAGTATAAAAGTAAAAGTAATGTAAGGGGAAAAAAATATCAATATGCTTTTTCAAATTAGGCGGCGAGTTTTGGAAACAATTAGCTCGTGGTACTTGGGTGCGCAGAGCTTGCAGCGCATTCAAAAGGAGTTGTTTTTGCATTCAACCATTTCAAAAACTTCTTCCAGGTACGGCCAGGGATGTAGAAGGGTTGGCTGGTATTCCTGGCTACCAACCTCCTCGCTGGTGCTTGGTTGGGACATTTCGCTTCGAGTGCCACGGACATCTTCGTACTAGGCTACATACATCAGCTATTTCCTTGCACGAGTGTGACGTGATTTGTGTCATGTGCAGGTGCGATGGATCACGTACAAACCAATAGGGTGTCGGAATGGTACTGTATATGTTTATACTTCTCGTCCAACCACAATCAAATTCACTCTATCCGGATGGCACAATTTATCTGGATAGGTTTTGGGGAATTTTTGAACGATGACAAGCCGGAAGGAAAAACAAGCCAAACTGAAATAGGAGTAACAAGGCTATTTTTAAAATGTAAGGAGTCAAAAGTACAGATAATTGCGTGAAAATGTAAGGAGCAGAAGTAAAAAGTCTGCTGGAAAATAATTACTCCAGTAAAGTATAGATACCCACAATTTCTACTTAAGTAAGGTAACAGGTAAGTATGTGTACTTCGTTACTTGATACCTCTGCTGATAGGGTAAGCACTGACATGGGGGGACGTGTTGGTTGATCGGATTTAGCCAACGTGGCAGGTGTGGAGAGGATGGTGAAGAGATTCATTGAGGAGATTGCTTCTGGCTGGAAGCAGTTGGAAATAAAAAGAGCCTCAAGCAGCACGCTGCATACCAGACATTTCTACTCCGAGAACACTATTGAACACAAAGATGCTGAAAGACTATTCTTGTTTTTCCCACATCACAAACTTTTGTAAAAACGCCTTTTAAAACCTGAACAAAATAAAACCAGGAAGATTCTGGGTGAGTCAGTTTAGCACAGCACAAATCCCTCTAGAGGTAGGAAAAACATACACTCATCCAGGCAAGTTAGTCTCATTCTCACAGTGAACGCAACGCGTAGGGTAGAACGAGACAGAGGGATTAAAGTTACCGGCTGTAGCCGCGTATCGTTATTCAACGAGTCCAGGTTAGCTTTATCCGTTTGTAACTGCTTCCAAAAACAGTACTAAAAGTTATCAATGCCTGTTGCTAGAGACACATTTGTCGGTACCAAACCAAAAAAAATGGGGTTTGATACATAATTTGATAGCAAAATTGGTAGCTTTCAGTAAAGGGGTATCTTCTTATAAGAGCTTATCAATTTACAAAGTCTGATAAAAGAAACCAGCATTTCTGTCGTTGAAGTCAGCAAGAAAAGAGAAAGCTGATACAGAGACTGAGATCCCTTTCATCTTAACTCACATCGCTATAAGGTCCGACAGGAATTTGGGGGAAATGGATATCATCCTCGTGTATACATTTCATCATGATGCACATTTGTTTGCTGATCCTGCATCAGCAAAATGAAAACTGTGAGATAAATTGTCTCTGCATGGTCTTCCAGGACCAAGTGACATTCTCTAGCACTGATGCACTGCTGCTTTACCCGGGCACAGCTAGCCATCAATCTTTATAAATCATTCAGTTCTCCTGCTTTGCCCTCCACACACAGACACTGGGGGACACACTGAGAACACACACAAACTACACACACCTTGGTCCCGGTCTTGTTCCTTCCTTTCTCCTGCAGCGCTTCAGGATCACTTGAGTTTACGTAACCATGTGCACAAGATTCAGCTGAAACGACGGATAAATCTTTAAAACGTTTTTATTTATTTTTTTAGATATGGGACCTAAAATAGCCTGTCCTGTGCAGTCGCCGCACAACCAACATGACACAGACTCAATGACGAGACGATATGGGAGGAGTGACATTGATATTTAAAAAGGTGATCCATGAAATTTTTATATGTATTATATAAAGAAATGCCATTTTTTTCTACTCTCTATGGAGATTGACGGCACATTACAAAAGTTACATCGACCCATACCTGCATTGTGAAAGCTTTTATAATTTCCATCGTCGTTCTTCTGCCCATTAAATATTTTCCGTTGTAAAAAATCCTTTGGTGAACATGAAGTGATGTGCATGAAAGTTTCAGCTGCAGTTTGAAAGGAAAGTTACTATGAGCAGCGATGGCCGCTGTGGTCGAAAAAACTATAGAGAACAAAACAGTGACAGAAACTTGAAGAAATGTTAGGTACTTGTCTTTTCTTTTTATGCCACTTTCTACTTCTATCTCCGTTACATCTCAGAGGGAAATATTGTACTTTTTACTCCACTACAATAATCTGACATATTTAGTTACTATTTACTTTACAAATTGAGACTTTTGCACACAAAACACATGTAGGCAGTGTTTCCTCTATGTTGATTTGACCGTGGCAGCCCCCAACGGCAACATTTCTGCCCCCCACGGTATCAGAAATAGGGCTGCATTGTTACGAGTGCATGTCGGACCCACGAGGATAACTAGCCAGTTGAGATTGTGTGTGTATGTCCTTGAGAACTGTAAGTCGTATAACTTGTGTTGTCCGTTCATTTAAGCCTGGTCTTGCAAATTTAAATTAAGTTAACTGGTGATTTTTGTTTGTGTTCTTCACCTGCTAGCTAAATTGCACGTGGCTGTTGATTCCATATAATAGCAATTGCTCACATTTGTATTTTAGGTGCATTATTTACATGCTGAAGTATTTACACTGCATTAAGATAATGTAATTAATAGTGGGTTTATTGTTATTTGCTACAGAATGCTTAGCCCATATGTCAAGATCAAAGTTGGCCTATATAGTTATTCAAAAACTACAGTTCAATCACAACAGAAAAAATGCTTCATTGTGTGTGAATAGAGGTGAATTAATACACTAGTTTGTGTTGCAGTGAAGTGTCAGGACCGTTTCATGGGCGGGGGGGGGGGGTGCGGATCTACCCCCACTGCTAAAAAAATCCTAAAGGAAACACTGTTTATAAAATACAATGTTTTATTTTAAACTACCCAAAAATATATAGGCCTACAAGTTAATTAGAAGATTAAACACTTAGTTGATTGACAGAACTATTTAGGATTTTTCTTGATCATACTTACGTACTTTTACTTTAACATTTTCAATCCAGGACTTTTACTTGTAACAGAGTATTTTTACAGTGTGGTATTAGTACTTTTACTTAAGTAAAAGGATCTGAATACTTCTTCCACCAGTGCTGAGAATAGTGCTGAACCTATATCACTTACAGTGGGAATTACAAGTGTATGAGTTCCCTGAGATCATGTTCTTTACTGTCCCAGCTTACATTCACTTCTTACTTTCCTGTATATCTTCAGTACTGTTTCTGGAAAACCGTCAGATGTGCAGCATGTGCTCTGTTTAACCTCGAGGTCTTCCCTTTTTAACCTGTGGATGTGCCACTATGGTGTTTGCCATGGTACCTGTATTTGGTTTATTGTATGATGTCATCCTCACTTTTGTATACAATGACAGCAACTTTATGACGCACGCTTAAAAAGAAGAATGGAGGGCTAAAAGGTCAACTCTGCCGTTAGTCTCGACAAAAGATAAAAGGCATAAGAATTTAGCAGTCATTTGGCCTGATTGGGACTGTACAGGGAGACAAGTGGATCACAGTGAATAATACATCAAATCCTTTTAAAACTCAGTTGGGACTGAAGTAAATTTTAAATATTCTGTGGGGGAAAAAAAATTCAAATCTCAGTATTTTGTCAGGATGTAAATCATTTACCAAGTTGTCAAGTCAAAGCTGTGAGCTGAGAAAGACTTCATGATGAGGAATGTCATCTGAGGCGAGATGAAAAAAGAGGCTTTTTTTTTCTTTTTTTTAAGGGGTGTCTTCTGTCACCAGTGCGGCTGTTGTGCCCCCCCCCACCCACCCCCAAAACCCCTTCCACCCCTATGGTCACCTTGTATTTAAATAACATTGCAGCCCATTGATCTCTGGGGAGAGGCCATGTTGGCTCCGATTTAGACTGCAGAGGAATGTTGGAATGCCTCTGGCTCTGAGCCAGCAGCCTTTTCCTGGCCTGACCTTTGACCCGTGCCACTGCAAAGGCTGTACACAGTGGGGGGGGGGGGGGGGGGGGGTAAACGAGGCTAACGTAGGCGGCGACCACCTGGCCTCCCTCTGATCTAATGACCTCGCCCTTCCAACAATCAAACACAGACACCCACCGACCGACACAAGCTCACAAACTCAGTCCCTGTTGTGCTCCTGTGTCCGACTCCGGCAACAAACATGTGCAGCCTATGAACGGAGTCATGCTCTGCGGTCGTGGGTAAACACACAAGCTAGGGGCTGACCGCACATGTCAACACACACACACTGAGCCGTTTGTTCCAGTGAGGGCATAAACACACAAACACAGACGCACACACACGCAGATGAACAGCACCTGACACTGACGCTCAGTGCTTTCAGGGATAAACGCATCATAAAACAAGTATCATACTATATATGTTTGTGTGTGTGTGTGTGTGTAGATGCTTGTTACTCGCGCAGAAGACATTTACGGCCCTTATCTGGTCGCTATACATAACATCATTACCGCGTCAGCCGGCGTTAATGTGAAACTTGGAAGCGTGTCGGTGGCCTCTGCGTGTGTGTATTTCCTTCATCCATAGCCTGTTTCCATGTGACTGACCCGTGAGGTAGGGACGCTGGAAAAAGCATTACATCATCTGGTCGTTGCTAACCTCAGCCGCTTGGCATGGCCGAGAACGGCCTGGAGCGCCAATGTAAGGGGAAGCATTTTTAAAAATAAACGTGGAGCGGTAAAACACTGAATGACTAAATCTGTGTGGAGGGTAAAGCCGGGCAGCGTGACCCAGGAAAAAACTAAATAAACTCTGGAACATGGCCGAAGTAATCCGACTGAAAAGGGGCCTGGTGTGCCAAGTCTGCGGAGATATATGCACAGGCACAAATAAAGAGAGCAATATGGAGATATAGAATATACGTACAGTATGTGTGACGCAGTGTCAAGAAATAGAAAACGTAAACTCTGAGAAAATCAATATATGTGTGAATAAGAGTGTAAGAGAGAGAAAACGGAGAAAGCAATGAGGTAGGGCAAAGAAATATAATTTATATATATATATATATATATATATATATATATATATATGCACAAGTGTGAGTGACAGCGACAGAGTGAGAGGCAAGAGGGGAGACAGGGGGATGAAATTAAGGAGGAATGCGGATGAAAATCGCGTATTGAGGGAGTTAAGGAGTAATTTGATATGATGACAGTGTTTCCTTTCCTAACTCTTTCCTAAGTTCTGGTATTTCCATCCGAGACACACATATAGTGAAATCTGAAAGTATAGGCAACAGTCCGAGTGAATGTATGGCTGATGTTGTGTCTGTATGTGTGGTGTGGAGGCTTACTGAGAAGCCTTCACTTGTGCAGATCTGTCATTAAAAATATTGTGTACTGAGAAAAACAGCCTGCGGTCTGGCTTATTGGAAAAGAAGAAAAAAAAAAGAAAAATGTATTCAGCTCTCAAAAAAAACACACGCACACGTAAATACAGCAGCGCCATCTCTGTAAAAGCAGGGGATAAACACGGGGTATTCCCTCATCGCCCCTGGCTCCCGTTTCTGTCGACGGAATGGAAACGGAGAGGAAGTCTCAAAAAAAAAAAAGAGTTTGAGAGGGAGAAAATTATAGATCTCTCTGTCACTGTCTGCTTATGTCATGAAAACCGGCCGACCGCACAGCATTAGACGAGACCGTTCAGTGCACTCAGACATTGAGACATGGTATTAGCAGCATGTGAAAGGTTTCGTGCAGCTACGTCACAGCACACACAAAAAAAAAGGAAAAGGGAAACAAACAAAACCAAAAAGAAAAGAAGTGAGGAGAGCCAGGCAGGCTGGTTTTCACTAACCAGTGAATTAAAGCATGCGAGCATTGTCGGAAAGAGGGAAGACTAAACGAGGGAGGGAGGGAGACTTCCCGAAGATGACGGTGTGGTCTTTAAGTGTCTTAACCGTGCAGTCGCTCCCACCGCAGATCAAAGGCAGAGAAGTGGCTTGGCTCTCAGCGGCATTAAGTCGCGTTAAGCCTAGACGGAGGCCATACACATGCTCCCACAAATAAAGCTGGCTGGGATTAGACTGACAATGGCCCACAGTGAGTCACAGGCTTTCAAACAAGGTCAGACCCCAGTCACAGAAGCGAAGAGAGTAAAGGAAGTAAAATACGATGAACTGCTTAAGGTTTGCGTTTATTAAATTAAACTGGTGTAATGAAAACCTTTGTGTTTTTTGTGGTTTATTTCATTGCTTCATTTGAGAGGTTTACCATCCAGCACCAACGTTAAGTGCCCATGGAGGATGCTGTGCACCCTTTATGTAGAGAGGCAGAATGTAAAGGTGTCGAGGTCCAAAGTGGTGGATGGGAATGCGGATCTGCATTTAACCTTCGCATTCTTAACAATTAAAACGTCTTTTAGCTGCCTAACCCTAACCATACCTGAGAGTGTGAATCGTAAAGATTTCCCTCCTGGTTGATTTTGCAACACTCGTGGTAACAGCATGTGTGGTTTAATACTACAGTAAACACTCCTTGATGAGCTACTTTGTCAGAAAAGTTGGTGCATCTGTTTTCATTGCAATCACACAAACAGATGTTTTAATTAAAGAGGTAATTTACTTACCTATTACTTTCTTGCAAAAATTAGATCCACTGGCAAAAAGTGCCAAAACTGGCCATGTTTTGTAGACCCATTTTCGATGAACGATCACTGTCAAGGCTAATCACAGTGACAGATTCACTTTCACAAAAAAAGTCACCCCATGCTTCGCTAGTTGAATGCTTTTAATGTGAACTAGCTGCAGAAGGAACTGTTTGGTTGGCACAAGCAGTAACTTAATACATGTGGCAGTAGGAGTAAACAGTACACAGTGAGGCTGATGTCGGAGAACCCTATCAGTACCGATGGATTACATGCTGCATTGTTTCCTGTCAAACACTCGTGCCTGCGAAGGCAATTGGAGTCCAGTGTGGGAAAAACATATGCTCAACATAAATATTATCAAAACTGTGTTAGATTTCATGAAAATCCTGACTTTAACAAATCCTATCAAACCATAATCCTTTGTCTGTCAAATATCAACATTTTGTTTTTCACACCATTGCCTCACCACTCACATCATGGTTGAGTCTGCATGGTCTGAATTCACATGTACATTGAGCTTAGACTAGGGCTTTAAAATGGCCTTCAGAGACTTGGCAGGACTGAGGGTCAACGGGGCACAGAACAAGAGAAAAAGCAAAGAGATATCCAAAACACACAAAAAAGGTGTCAAACTGAGTTTTGGTTATAACAAAAATCTTCACACAAACTCGCACACAAAAGGTGCCTCTAGTGT